>NC_022022.1:40118542-40125265 GCF_000317375.1 Microtus ochrogaster | reverse complement strand
CCTGAAATGATCCTATCCTATAGTCTTACTGATGAATATTTTGCATATCACCATAGAACCTTCATCTGGTGATGGACCCACACTGGAACACTGGACTGTATTGGTTTTTATAGTATAGTAGAAGTAGAAGGAAGTTGAATTCTTTCTGCTATACTTTCTAACATGTACAGTTTTGTGGCGTTGCTGTTCTCCAGCCCAGTGTGTTCAAGGAGAAGGCTACACCAAGGTTACTGATGATCTGAAACTTGAGGCTATTTCTTAGTTTCTCCTTCAGACTTGGCTTGTCTGCATCTCTTATCATTTTTGCTATAAAAAGGGGGACTCAAGCTCCATCCATTTGCCTGCAAATTTCAAGATGTCATTGTTTTCTGCTGCGTAGTACTCCACTGTGTAAGTGTTCCTCATCTATTCTACAGTCATGAGGCATTTAGGTTGTTTCAGGTTCTGGCTACGACAAACAATGCTGCTATGAACATAGATGAGTACATGTCCTTGTGGGATGATTGAGCATCCTTTGGGTATATATCCAACAGTGGTATTGCTGGGTCTTGTAAACATCATATTGAGTGAGGTAACCCAGACCCAGAAATTATCACATGTACCCACTCATAAGTGGTATTTAAACATAAAGCAAAGAAAACCAGCCTACAAATCACAATCCCAGAGAACCTGGACAACAATGAAGACCCTAAGAGAGACATATATGGATCTAATCTACATGGGAAGTAGAAAAAGACAAGATCTCCTGAGTAAATTGGGAGCATGGGGACCATGGGACAGGGTTGAAGGGGAGGGGAGAGGAAGGGAGAGGAGGAGAGAAAAAATGTATAGCTCAATAAAATCAATTTAAAAAGGGGGGCGGGACTCTAGTCCCATTTTGGTATAAGGAGTTGGTGGTAGTCTAGACCTCTCACTGGCCAGTAACAGACCAACCAATCTGTGCAAAGCAGCATTAGAAAAAGGGAAGCAGCTGACGTGTGACCTCAAGTCCACTTGCTGTCCAAACAAGCTCTAGATCAGTCACGGCACGCCACCAGACCTGTTGCCACCAGACCTGTGCCCCTGCCTGAGTCTCCCCAGCAGACTCTCTCTGTGGGGCAGCAGATTAAAGCAGACTTGTATTCAAAAGAGGGCGGGGACCCTGCTTCACACCAGAACAAGCCCCAAGAGGGTCTCCTTTGTCTTCCAGCATCCAAGCCTCCTGTGACTGGGAAGAGAAAGGACATGAGTGACAACTTGAAAGAACTGTGGATGGAGAAAAGGACAACAGGAAAATACTCAGTGCTTATTAGCACTTGTACATCCTTAGAAATGACCTCCGGTGACCGGCACAGTGAGGCCTGCCTAAAATCTCAATTGTGATTTCCAAGCCAGTCTTGACTAGATATTCCATCCCTGGATAACCTAGGCTACAAGGCAGATCCTATCTCAAAATAATAATTTTGTACCACAATAAATAGGTTCTGGGGAAAGATTATGGTTTTACCTAATTTCAAGAGGGTCAAAGGAAAGTCCGCTCCTCCTAGGTCCTTCTTTGGGGCTTTGTGGTTTTTCTTCCTTTCCTCTTTTGCTTTTCTTTTGGGAAATCATCATACTCTGAGGTGACTGGACTTAGGAGTCACTGACCTGCAGCTCCTCGGCGTGAGGCCCTCGTGTGCTTCACATCTCTCTGCTCTTTTCCACTCTGTCGGGCATCGCGTTAGGGTAGACGCTGGTCTGGGCATCACTATTTTGCATGAGATACCCCAGTTTTTCCCAGCCTAGCCTCCAGCATCCCCTTTTTTGTCCACACTAAGCTTCTCTCCCATGGAGTGGTTCTCAGTCGTGATAACTCTGAATGCATGGGTGTAGCGTCATCTGTTGTAATGGCAGCAGCTGGTATTTAGTTACAAATTATTCAGACTCCAAAGATCCTGGTGGGTATGTTTGATTTAACGTTACTGCCGACCCGAGTGGTGCCTTGGGCAGCAGTCTCCCAGTCGCCTGTGTCCCAATGCATTGTTGTTAGTGGGCAAACAGTGAGGCCTCTGACCTCAGATACCCCGGCTGTGCATCACGCGCAGGATCAGTCCCATCGTGTGAGCCATGCCAGTCGTCAGCACTGCTGAGCTGATTGCCCGAGGCAGCTCCTGTGTTGTCATGTGTGACTCCCCACTGGTGTCCTCTCATTAGACAGAAGGTGGTCCTGGCAGATAGGGGCTGATTCAGGGCCTCTCTGCATCAGCCTGCCAGGACCTTCCTCTAGTGTGTTGATTGATCACCCCATTATTGGGCTGAGAATACTCTGGAAACATTAGCCCAATGAGGTGTCATGAATGGATGAGCTAAGAGAAGCGATTGATTATGACCCATAAACACCAACATTATAATTTCACAGCCATTTTCTCCATCCGAAGCAACATAAATAGAAAGAGCATAGACGTGAAAATCGTCCCTACCCAGAATTGAGGTCTTGACCCTACCTTCTGCTGTTTCTATCAAGTTGAGGAAGTAGACAAGATTGTTGATCTCTCTGCCTTCTTGCTTGTAAAAAGCGTGATTCATATTTCAATGTGTTTCTTTTCAAAGCAGCTAAAGCATCAAATGTTCATGGTTCAAGGTTGGATCTTTCACCTAGATGTCCTTCAATATTAGAATGGATAAAGAAAACATGGTACATCTATACAATGGAGTGCTTACTCAGTGGAAAAAAATGTCATCTTGAAATTTGCAGGCAAATGGATGGAACTAGGAAAAAAAATCCTTGAGTGAGGTAACCCAGACCCAGAAAGACAAACACTGTGTGTACTTACTCATAAGCAAGTGATAGGCATAAAGCAAAGGATAGCCAGCCTACAGTCTACAACCCCAGAGAAGCTAGATAATAAGAAGGACCCTAAGAGTCCATACATGGATACATACATGGATCCCCCACGAAGGGGAAATAGACACGATCTTCTGAGGAAATTGGGAGTTTGGGGGCAGGGGAGGGGAGAAAGGGAGAAAGGAGGAGAACACGAGGAAGCAAGATGGTCGAGTTGGGGGAAGGACAGAGAAGGAAAACAAGGAAAGAGATATCTTGATAGAGGGAGCCATTACGGGGTCAGTGAGAAGCCTAACACTAGGGAAATTCCCAGAAATCCACAGGATGACCCTAGCTAAGACCCTAAGTCATAGTAGAGAGAGTACCTAAACCGGCCTTCCCGTGTAATCAGATTGATGACTGCCTTAATTGTCATCATAGAACCTTCATCCTGCAAACTAATGAAAGCAGATGCAGAGATCCACAGCTAAGCACTGGACCAAGCTCCTGGAGTCCAGTGAAAGAGAGGGAGGAGAAACTGTATGAGCAAAGGGGTCAAGACCATGATGGGGAAACCTACAGAGACAGCTGACCCAAGCTAGTGGGAACTCACTAGCTCCATATTGACAGCAGGGAAAACCAGCATAGGACCAAACTAGGCCCTCTGAATGTAGCTGACAGTTGTGTGGCTTGGGCAGTCCTTGGGGCCACTGGCATTGGGATCAGGATTTATCTCTAGTGCATGAACTGGCTTTTTGGAGCCCATTCCCTATGGAGGGACACCTTGCTCAGCCTAGATACAGGTCCTGCCTCAAATGATTTGTCAGACTTTGTGGGGGGGAGAAGAAAATGGGATTGGTATGTAAAATAAAGATTATTTTAAACAATATAAGTAAATAAATAATAGTATAAAAAGTTGGATGTTTCATTCTTCCCTTCCTCCAGAAGGATGCATAGACAATACTTCCCTTCCTCCAGAAGGGTACATAGACGATACTCCTATGAAAATGAGAGGAATGCTCAGATGTTTTTAAAATATAATATTGGAAAAGTGGATTCAGGTACACTGGGTTGTTTGGGTTTGGGTTTTGTTTTGTTGTTTTGTTTACCTGTTGTCTGGTGCCTTCTGGTCAGGGCAGCAGTGAATCAGCTCAGCCCTCCTAGCTGGTCCACTAGCTTTGTGGACTCTGCTCCCTGAGAAGACAAGCATCCCTTTGTGCTGCTCCTCCTAACTTTGGAAAGATGACCACTCTGCTCTCAGTCAAAGAGAGCAATGCTTTGTGGTTTGTGTTACAAGTCTAGATCCGGGACAATACTGCAGAAGCCAGCAACTTTGACAGAGTGCTTCCTAGCACTGTGTGATTGAAAGCCTGACCTTGAGTGCCTTTTACCTGTGCCCTCTGAACAAGCTTGGAGACACCTGTGGGACACCAAGGGAATAAGCAAATTTCAAGTTTGTTCCTGTTAACTCCCCTCTGTCCTTGAAAAAAATCCCCCTAGCCAGGACTGGTGCTTCCCTTAGGTCACAGGGGAATATCACATTCCTCTGGAAAGGAGATGAGCTGGCATTTCTTGGCAGCCAATTTTGAATCCCCCATTTGAAGTCATTCAAAGAGCTCTGCAGCTGGCGGAAGGCAGCAACTGATTGGGAAGAGGGATGAGAAACACGTCAAAGAATGCCACCTCCTTGGGGGTGATTTTGATCATAAATAGGACAGATGCCATCTGCCTTGATGGCTCCTTGTTCATCCATTTTCTCATTCAGAGATATTACTGTGTGTGTTCTATGCTGAGAAGTTGTGACACAAAATTGATCTAAAACAAAACTGAGAACAAATAAAATCATGAGACAGAGGTGAAAAAAAAATCACATCAGGAGAGCTCGGAGCTGTTACAGAAAAGCACAGAAGACACTTTACAGCACACAGGCACCTTCTGCTTTATTGTAAGGATGCAGAGGGTTCCAGTTTCAATGGGGAAAGGCATTCCAGCTAGAGAGAGTGGTCAGAACCATTGCTATGGTTAATGTACTCCCAGAGTAGTGAGCAATGAAGAAGAGATAAGAATTGAGATGGGAGGGACATTCAGGGTCCTATCGTGAGAGGCAGCCAGCAGATGATAAAATACACTTGTGAGCTTCATTCTATAGATGGCGGGAAGCCACTGGAAGGTGTTAAATAGAAAAGATGTGTATGGGCTTCCGAGATGGCTCAGTTGGTGAAAGACGATGCTTCCAGGCAAGATAACCAGAGTTCGGTCCCAGGGATGCACATGGCAGAGGAAAAGAAACAATTCACAGAAGTTGTCCTCACTTCTGCCATAGCACAACAGCACAAGCACTGTGGCTTGAGACATCTGGCCTCCAGAATCACAAAAAAGAAATCCTAGGGTTTCTTTTTGTTTGTTTGGTTAGTTGGTTGGTTGGTTGGTTGGTTGGTTAGTTTTGGGGGTTTGTATGTGTGTGTTTTGTTGTTGCTGCTGTTTATAGCATCTTGTAGGAGCAATGACATCAGGAAGCCACATGGATCCTAAGAGATGCAGTAAGAATGTCATAATAATCTAGTAAGAAGATAATTCAGACTGGACGCAAGAATGCAGGAGGGAAGGGTTGCAGGGCTGCCAGAAAAGGAATGACTACTCCAATCAGCTTGGGCAGCAGATCTGGGTTGATGGAACTATTCAGCATGCAGCTGGGGCTGTTCTCAGCTTATCACAGACATCTGGTTGGACAGCCAGCCTTGCAGGTTGCCAGGCATAGTACAGGTTGATAGTTGAATCATTGGTTATGAGGAAATTATTTTTTTTCCAGGGGAAAAAGGAGAGGTTCTGAATGGATTCCCCAAGGCCAGACATAGGCAAAGAGGCAGGTGGATTAGCATGCATAATGCTTTGATATATTCAAGCCCATTGTTAAAATTTTAAAGTTGGAGGATGTAGCAAAGAGTGAAAAGTTGAAGTCCGTGCTTCTCTGAAAGAGAAAGATCTGGGAAAACTGGGTTCCCATTCTAGCATGACAGCGGTTAGCCAGGCATAATCAACTGTTGCCCCTTTAAAGGGGACATCTGGCCCTACACTTCTATCCTTGCTCCTGCCTTACTCTCTTGGCCTATATCTATCAACAAACAGCCTAAATTTACAGAGGGCAAGAAAGAAACAACAGTGAAAAGGCCCGCAGTGAAAGAATTGGCTCCCAGTGATGCCCATGTGCATTTCCTGGAACCTGGGATTTAGCTTATGATAAACAGCAGGGGAAAAGTAAACAGACAGAAAGTTAAAATCATTCATCAGCTATCGTTACAATAGAGTATTTAGGATTCCCCAAGTGAACTCAATATCGTTGCTGTGGGTGACCAGATAGTCTTCGGGATCCATTTGTCTCTCCTTCCCAGCACTGGGGACACAAGCATGTGCCGCCACACCCAGCTGCGCTATGTGAGTTCTGCAAATCAGTATCAGGTCCTCAGGTGTGCACAGCAAGCCCTTTACCAACTGAGCCACCTCCACCCACCTGATACCATCAGTAGACCGTGATTTTTTATGTCCAATTATGAAAGCAAATTGTAGCAGTATCAATGATCAAACCAAGGTCACATCACTGGAGAGCAGGAGTCTCCAATGGTCACACCAAACTACTGCACAAAATTCTGATGTGAACAAAATGACCTGGCGACATCTAAGTTAAATGCACACTTCATACCTGTTACCTCAACCCTTGCTTTTAAGGCTCCGTGGAGCCATTTTACAGGAGAAAACCCATTTGGTTTTTCCATTAAACAATACGTTCTATTAAAAGTATTTATCTACTCCTGGGAATATACCCAAGAGATGCCCTATCAAACGACAAGAGCATTTGTTCAACAATGTTCATAGCAGTATTATTTGTAATAGCCAGAACCTGGAAACAACCTAGATGCCCTTCAATGGAAGAATGGATGAAGAAA
>NC_022022.1:40080237-40117577 GCF_000317375.1 Microtus ochrogaster | reverse complement strand
GACTGCCCATTGGACTGGAGAGGGAGGGGGAGAGGAGTGGGGTTGGGGGAGAAGGGTGGGAGGAGGGGAGGAAGGGTGGGAGGAGGGGGAGGGAAATGGGAGGCTGGGAGGAGGGGGAAACTTGTTTTTTTTTTTCCTTTTCTCAATAAAAAAAAAGTATTTATCTACATGATTTTTTTGCCTCTATGTGGATAATAAGCACTCTGTGGGATGGAGATGCTTGCTAAATATTTTCTGGCTAGATGGATTAAATGAACATTGACGCTGGAGAACTGTAATGTTTCCTAATGCTGGCAGAATGAGCAGATTAATTTAAGCCTCTGTAAATTAAATAATGAGTTCTTTATGCACATTCATTTGTCATGCATCTGGAGCCCTGCTTGAATGTCTGCATCTTCTGTAGTTTCTCACATCATCAGAACCAGCAAGGACTAATACTCAGAGGGATTCTTTAATCAGTGTGTTGCTACCTCCTCCCAGAGTTCCTCTCCTGAAATTCCTGAAAAGTGGTCCACTACCCTAGGTCCAGCAAATGCCATCTCTCTCCTGTAGACAATAGCTATCCTCTGAGCCTGACCTCTGATACTAACTGGGCACTAATCAAGGGAAAAGGCTGAGCCAGCAACCATGATTCTCCAAGTCATAATGTGATATCTTCTAGGCCCTGTACATAATGTATGATGGAGGAATGGTTTGGGCACTTGAGGCAAATCGCTGAGACCAAGAAGAAAGGATATTGTCCCATCATGGTTCAGAGCAAGGAAAAAAACTTCAAGATATGCTACCATGTGGCTGGGATCCTAAGCTGAACTTTCAGAGACACAAAAGAGCCTGGAACTAAGATCTGGGAGACTGAGAAGGGTCCTGCTGCCTAAGGGGAAGGGTCAGTGACTTCCATGGAAGAAGTGAGAAAAGTGACTAACAGAACATACCACATGCTCCCCTGTCAGTTACAGCACAACAGCTGGAACCGGGCCCAAAGAGCTGCAACAGAAGCCAGACTGTGACGGGTTGATGAAATCCTTACAAAATCTCAGACAAGATGGAAAAGTAGGTCAAGAAGCTAGGAACAACCAGGATAATAATGGTAGATTTTTTTTTATTTGCTTGTTTCTATTTAAGGATTAAAAAGAATTGAGTTTTATCCAAGAAACCCAAAACAGAAAAGAGTACAATAATAGTAACGGAACAAAGACAGGGATGAGGTGAGGCCAGGCGGGATTAATCAATAAATAATACCAAGTGCTTATCCTGTGCCAGACACTCTTCTTAGCTCTGGCAATACACCACACAGGCATAGTCCTGATATATAAAGCCTGGGTGTCAGTATAAATTTTATCCTCCTTAGTTGTGAATAACAGAAAAGCCAACCAGAAAAGAAAGGGAGAACTGGTCAACCCATGCATCTGAAACCCTCCAGGCATGACTGCCTCCAACAGAAACAGTCAAGATTCTGTTTCTGTCTACCTTTCCCTCTCCTTCTCTCCTTCCTGCCTACTTTCTTCTTTTCCTTCTTTCTCTCAGTCTCTTTCTTTCTACTTTGTTTTCTCTCCGTTGACTTTGTAACCAGGCAACTTTGTTCATGGACTTGCAAGGCTACCAGAAAAGGTGCTAAAGAGAAATAAACAGTGGGTCTCTTTGACCGAAGGTTTAGGTGATATCAGCAAGCCACGTCCCAAGTCGCCACACATGGTGGACAGTGAAACCGCTGTCATAACAATGCTTGGATGAAGAAAATGTGGGCGGCACCTCTGGCAGGCGTTCCATAGCTCAGGTCCCTGTGGCCGTCTCCATGTGTTCTGTAGCTCATAAAGAGCTATCCTGTGGGTTTCCTACCGAATAGGGGCATGTTATGTTTGACAACCCATTTAGTGCTTTCATTACATTGATAAATGGGTTTCTTGACTCCAGTGTTACAAAGAGAGATGAGGACATTTAAGATGTTAATAATGTGACCAGAGTGACTCAATGGGGAGGAGCTGGTGTGTCAAGGGTTTGCCCTAAGACTCTATTTTATGCCATGGAACCCCTTAGCACAATTAAACTCCTATGAATGACTGGAGGTCCTCAAATATACCACCAAGGTCTTTGGGAACCTTCTTCTGCCTTAAAGTCCCTATACTCACACTTCAGACACTTAGGCCTAGATACCACTCAGGGGACAGTGCCTGCATCCAAGTCTGAGCCAGAGAAAGAAACCAAGTCTGAGCTCACTGTGTATCACAAAGCAGAGGCCTTCTGGCTCGTTTCTGCATCACCTCTTTCAGAAGCATGCTGAAGACCAGAAGGAGGTAGTCAAGCAGCCCAGTGCAGGTCAAGGATTGTAGAGGAGGAAAAATGTCATTCAAGTTTAAAGGGCAAGACCTAGGCCTCAGAGTCCCATTATGGCGCTAGAGAGGCTCGGACTCAATTCCATTGCGAATATCACCCACCCACTCTCTTCCTTACCCTTACAACTGAGAACTTGTAAAAATGGGCTCTCAAAAGTGCTGCAAAAAAATAATTTTCTAAAAACAAAAAAAAAGCAAAAAACAAAAAACTTAGTTACATGGTTACTCCTGTCATAAGCCCTTCCAGGGTGATGTTATTTCTTCTATTTTGTAGGGAAGAAGCTGAGTTCCCAGCAACCACCAGGCATGGCAATAGAGTTGGAGAGGCAGAAAACACCTCAGACTCTGATCCATTTGAAGGCCATTTCCAGGAAGGAATGGAGGACATCAGTGCAGGGGTCACAGCTGTCTGGAGGTAGCTGAGGGCTTCCCCTCAGCATCTGCTGCCTTCCCCTTCTGCTGAGGACCAGTCATCAGATGTCTCCCAAAGGGATATTTTTGGTGGATGTTGCGTAGTAAGGCAAAGGGTTCAGCATCTCTCCCTGGATAAAGGGTCTACCACCAGGGGAGACCCTTCCTTAAAGGAAGCCGACTATGTCATTTGCTTCCTGAATAAGCACATGCCAGGCCTGTGTGTTTGACTTTGGTATTATAGGGCCGGAGATGGGACTTGGAAAAGCATCAGATGTGTTGTGGTGACGGGCACAAGGCACACACCCATTAGTAGGTCGTTCTCTGTACTCTCATCCTTCTGGGCCACACTTCTGTCTCGGGGGGGGGAGGGTGGAGACTTGAGAAAGAGCCACCTGGACACTAGGAGCGAGGGGACCTCCCCTGCTTCCCCGCTATAGTATTTTTTTAAATGTTAAATTTATCACAATTAACATCTGGGAAAGAATGTAAAAGTTGAATTTTTTTTAAATCTTCAAATTTAAAAAAAAAATGGATTTCTGAACCAACTCAGCCACAAAAGGCCCAATTAAGAAACAGGCAAGAACATAGGTTACGGTGCCAAGTTTTAAAATCC
Source organism: Microtus ochrogaster (assembly GCF_000317375.1). Classification (NCBI taxonomy): domain Eukaryota; kingdom Metazoa; phylum Chordata; class Mammalia; order Rodentia; family Cricetidae; genus Microtus; species Microtus ochrogaster. Next base: position 40,114,220 of record NC_022022.1, on the reverse strand, counting down.
CCTATTCAAAGAGACCAGCACAAACTAAATTATAACCTCTTAGAAGTCAATAACTTACCAGCAATTTAAAATCCTATGTAAAGTAATATGTATGTAGAAGATTTATATTTGACTACAAAGAAAAGTCAACAAATAGTCAAAATGATATGCTTCCTTGAAAAATAGCACAGGACTGCAGAACAATCAATATTGGCCATGCACTGTCTCAATATTAGCATGTCCTGCTTTCTAAGCAAAGGGCTACCCTCCTGTAAAGTGCCCTACTGGGCCTCTTTCCATCCACCCTCTGTCTCATCTGGTACCTCATAATCAAAAGTATCACAGATTCCTTCAGGCAGGGCTAAGGACTCCCTGCAATGTTGGATGCTTCTCACAGGGGCAGCGGGACTCCCAGGAGCACTGTTGGGTGATTACAGACTTTGCAGAGCAGACCAGTTTCAAGACTAGTTTTCGAAACAAGCAGCCAGATCAAAAAATAGAAGGGAAAACAAATAGACATATGGACTAGGGAGCCAACTATCAGAACAGAGCTCTGTACAGGAAGAACCAACAATCCGCAAGTTGACAGAGAAGACTGGAGCCGAACTGGAGGAAAAGGAGTGAATTCTAGATTTCTGAGGTCACTTCCATTTGGACCTCAGAACATAGAGTGCCAGCTCAATAGTCCTGCCATCCATGGGTGTAGGGAGTGTCTTCTCTAGGGCTAGCTGTGTCCCTGCAGAGAGGAAACATAACAAACCTTCCACAGATTCTACCCTGAAATGCATTCCTATAATTTTGGTTCTCTGAAAACCTTTCCGAAAATATCTCATTCGCTAGTGACAGCAAAAGAATTTTAAGCAGTCAAAGTCAATATAAAATGTGGACAAGTTTAGCAAATAGAAAATTGTTCCTAAGATTGCTAAATCAACACTTGGTGATGACTAGGAAGTGTTGGTCATTGAGAGCCGGGAAGAATGAGTCTCTTGATTATGGCAGATGGATAAGAGTCAAAGCAAAGCCTGAATTCGCCCACCTACTTCCTTCTGGCCCTCTACTGGCTTTGCCATGGTTGAATTAGTAATTGAATCTGTGTGGATTGTTTGCTGGGATTGTATATTGAAATGAGGGTTAACTGCCAGCTAATCACATTCTTCACATTTTTTTGTTATTTTTTTCTATCTGTAGATCTATGACTGCAAGACCAGTTGTGTAGTCTGCTACAAATGGCATAGCTGGAGAGATGGGGCTACCTAAGCCTTTGGAAGCTCAGAAAGCCATGTGTGAGTCCAGACACTGAACATTGAGATATTTACACTATTGGATTCTGTTTTTGCTTTGTTCTGATTGAAAGCAGCATTCCTCCATGGTCTCTGTTTCAGTTCTTGCTTCCAAGTTTCTGACTTGAGTTATTTTCCTGACTTCCCTCACTGATGGGTTGTGACTTGGGAGTTGTAAGCCAAAGTAAATCCTTTATTTCCAAGTTGATTTCTGTCATGGTGTTTATCACAGCAAGAGAAGCAAACTGAACAATGAAACTGTGTATTTGCATTAGCACTAACAAGTACACCAGTAGGCATCTAAGCACCTACAGGTTACAGTCAGATGAGAAGTTTCATAAGCTTCTTTCTTTCATTAATTTACATTCCATCTAGTTAAAAAAATTAGAGCAATAAAAAGAACTTTGTGTTAATGTTAAAAATAGGTGAGAAAAAACTTAGTTGCTGAGCTTGAATTAAATTAATTTTAACTAAGTCCTAATATTTTGATCCCCCAAATAAGAACTAGTAGCTATGTTAAAGCTCATGCTTTAAATAGCAAAGAGCTTTCTATCCCCCACCTTGAAGGATGACTGACCCATGCTCAGAGTCTCCCTACCTGCTCCATTAGCCTGGGTAACCATGGCACCTGCTTCACTAACCTGGGTAACTATGGCAAAGGTTAGAGTGCAGCCTACTTTCCCCTCCTAAGTTATATGCAACTGGATAATCAAAGTGACCTTAATCCTCAAGGTCATTTATTAATAATTTTTTGAGTAAGGCCATGAAGACATGTGTTCTCAGATTTAATAGATTATTGAATTCATGGGTCATTGCTTTTGGGCTAGCAAGGTTGCTCAGTGGGTAAAAGGAATTGCTTCCGAGTCTGGTGACCTACTTTAGGTCCTCGGGACTCGCATGGTTGGAGAGAAGCAACTTCCTCAAGTTGCCTTTTGACTCTACATACTCAGAAATGCACAATGCATGCATTGGTGTGTAAGTGCTAAACTGATTTTAGAAAATATTCATTTATTTTGGATTAACTTGGAATACCTGAAGAAGTCAGGAACTAGAAAGGAACCTTTAGAGGAAGAGAAAGTTCTTAAGGGAAGGGGGACAGTAGGACCAAATGGTATGAAGGGACAATGGAAAATAATATGGTGGGAAGGTTTAAGTAGGGAAAGGACTGGGAAATGAGAGAGAAATGTAGAAAAGGAAGGGATAAACAACACAAAAGACCCTTGGAAAATCCATAAGGAACCTACTTTTTCATAAACTTTCTGGGATGTATTGTTTAAGAGTTTGAATAGAGTTACTTTACATTTGCCGGAGAGCTGGGGCTGTGCTCCTCCTGGAAGCCATAGATTACCAAACAAAATCCCAGGGCCATGTGTGGGATATCTCTGCCTAATCTGACCAGAGGGGTCCCAAAGATTTCCAATACAATACAAGACTTTGTGATTGCTCTTGGTTGCCCAGAAGAATGTGACAGTAAGACCCTATTGCCCAGAAGAACATCACAGTAGGACCCTATTGCCCAAGAGAACAGGACAGTAAGACTCATTGCCCAGAAGAACATGACAGTAAGACCCTATTGCCCAGGATAACATGACAATAAGACCCTATTGTTCTGAAGAACAAGACAGTAAGACCCTATTGCTAAAGATGCCATGTGCTTTTGTCACGAGACACAGAAAAATCAAACTGGCATTGACCTGGAAGTTCCCACCCCATGGTCTAGCTTTCATGGAGTCAGAAGGTGCCATGCAGGGTACTGGGGGAGAGAGTCATCAACATCATCCACAGTCTTACCTAGCTCTGGATCAAAGAAAGATGAAATATGTAGCAGGAATTCTAATTGTTCTTAATAATAAAACTTGGAGTCAGTTATCAGGGGTTGAAAGCTGAAGGATCAGAGAAGCAGAGCAGCCAGCCACTAGAGTTCTTACCTCTACCAATGCTCAGACCAAAGGGGCAATCCTGTCCCTAAGAAACCTCAGACTGCATCCTCAGACTGCTTCAGACTGACTGCATTGAGCTCCTGTCTCCTCCCACCTTATATTTCTCTCTCTGTCCAGCCATATCACTCCTGTCTCCGCCTCCCTAGTGCTGGGATCAAAGGTGTGGGACCCCAAGTGCTAGGATCAAAGGTGTGGGACCCCAAGTGCTGGGATCAACATTGTGTGAGCTGTTTCTTTTTTAGAATGGAGTCATTTCTTATAGCCCAGGGTGGCCTTGAACTAACAGAGATCTGTCTGCCTCTGTACCCTGAGTGCTGGGATTAAAGGTGTGTGCCACCACTGCCTGGCCTCTATGGCTAACTATTGTGACTAGCTCTGTGTTCTGATCCTCAGGCAAGCTTTATTTGTTAGATCATAAACAATATCACCACGTAATAATAGCTGGCCTAGCAAGACATGCCTATTGATGCCATTGTGGCACAAATATTTTGGGAGTAACCAACTATTTTCTGAGTGGATTTAAGGCCTGTTCAGCGGGATAGAACTCATGCCTGGTACTCTAAACCACAGCCAAGAACCCATGGCTGGGACTGTCATGGGTCCTGAGGAAGAATCTATTACTATTACTTTGATACACGACGTAGTGTGTCAGACTTCCTTCAGGATGCTTACTTCTGTTCCCACAGATTAGTGCAGCTCTCAGCCTGCAGAGAGGCTAGGCGTCTTTTTGCAGTACATGATGGTTAATCCAGAGACTCACAAATGTTCAGTCGTCAGAGACTAAGTGACTGTGGAGTGCTCAGCCCTAAATGGAATATCTATGTCATTATACATACTGAAAGAGGAGGGAGGAAGAGAGAGAAAAGAGAGGGAAGACAGAGGAAGGGAGAGAGGAGATACTCAGCGACCATCATAGAATAGGGAGCGGAAAATTTTTAAGCTACAGAAGTTGGTGTCAACTACTGAAAACAAACAAAACAATCTTTTGGCTGTGACAACCAGTTCACCTGTGTGTGATCTCACAGCAGCTGCGGTGACCTGGACGAGATCAAGCCAGTTAACATCCCAGCATGGCTGGGGCTGGGGTGGGGGATCTCGTCAGGCCCCAGCCCTAGCTAAGGAACTATTGGCAGTTTGGTGGCTGTTGGGGTGCTAGGGTTATTTTTCTTCAGGTCTATGGCCCCTAGTAGGCTTCCTTTGACCCCAGCGGATGACCCTACACCATGCACACACAGGAAACAACAATTTGACTCATTAGTTAAAAAATTAAAAATTTTTTAATGTAAGAGAAAAAAAAAAAGCTGGGAGAGTAAAGTAGGGTGATACACCATGGAAGAGTTGGAAGAGAAGCATAGATGGTGGTATGATTAAAATACATTGCAGATGTATAAACACATGCATACATGTATAGGAAAGTCTCCAAGAATAAAAAATAAATGGAGCTTTCTCTGTCATGTGCACTATCTCAGTGCTTTGCAGAGAATCCTCACCAACAAGAAGTCCCACAGCAGAGCCCAGCCCTAGCAGATGCATCTATAAAACACTCCCACATCTGGGGCTCAGGGAACCTTGTGGATCAGGGAATGCAAAGATTTTATCAGTTGTGTTGATTGGTCTGTTTGAAAGGCTCCTAGCAGTGAGATGAGGACCTGTCCCTGGCGCTTATTTGGCTTTTGTGAACCTGTGCCCCCCACCTCCCCATGCTGAATTCCCTAGCCCAGCATTTATGCAGGGGGAGGAGCTCCGTCGGGCCCATGGGAGGCCTGCCCCTTTCTGAATGGAGATGGAGGAGGTGTGGATGGGGAGGGGGTAGATGGGAATTGGCGGGGGAGGGGAGGGGAGAAGAGGAAGGAGGGAAAACTGGTCGTTATGTAAAATTAAAAAAAAAAAAGTAAGACAAACTTTTGAAAAGCCAGCGGATGAGGGACTCAGCTGTGAGACTGTCTCCTAGTAACATCAGAAGCTGTACTCATAAAGTCTCTCCAACAGAACCACACAATCCTGAACAAAGAGGACACCAACAGACAAGCCAAAGTGGACCAGGAAAGCCCATGAGGCCTCAACCCCGCAAAGAAGTACAGGCAACTGAGGAGAGCTGGGAGAGGAAAGGCAGGCCTCCCCAGGGGAGAGCATGCCAACAGGCTGTCCGCTGCCAAATGGCAGCCCTGAAAACATATATACGGGTAATAGCGTATGAGGTCAACTGGTTATATTTATTAATATATATGTATGCACAAATGCACAAATGCACGCAATAACAACTAATGAAAAAGAGGTTATACTTTGAAGAAGAGCTAGGAAGGGTATTGGGAGAGTTTGAGGGACTGAGGGAAAAAGAGAAACATTATAATTAAATTACAATCTCCGGAATAAAATGACAAAAAGTTAAGAAGAATCTCCAACCAACATATAAGCTGACAGATATGTAAGTTCAGGCAGAATCTGCTGGTGTTGGCTCACTGCAGTGGGACACCAAAATAAGAAGTTCCATATCAAAGGTAGCCTTTTACCTTCTGCCCTCTCAGACTCGAGAACCATTACCTGAGTAAACTTTTGTTCTTCACAAGGCGCACAGCTTGTGGTACTCAATTATAGTAACAGCTAAATAAAGAGCAGACTAAGACAGGTGCTGTGCATGTTCCTGCCTCAGGGAAGACGGAGAAAGGTGCACTGGGTGAACAAGTAAGATTTATGGAGACATCACAAGATCCTGAGGACGGGGGTGGGAGTGGGGGTGGGGGGGGAGGATGGTTAGCGGACAAGACCATATGGAATGGGAAGTGGAGCTAGTTGTGAACAGAACCATGGATGGGGCAAGCAGCTTGCTGTGCTCAGAGCTGTATGTGGCCACTAAATCACTGAGCACCTGATGTTGATGGGCCTGCCACTCACTTCCTTTCTTCTCAAGATTTGAGCAGCTCTGTTGCTTGGAAACTCACATAAAACACGTAGGAGAAGCCCTGCAAACCACCCTGTTCTAATACTATGCCCTGCTTGTATTGCCTTTATGGCTTTTCAAGGTGAAAGTCTATATTTATCCACATTTTGCTTCCTCTGAAAAATTTCAGACAGCCTCAGAGAGGCTGTGAAGTTCCTCTTTCCTCTGCGGGTCACCCTGTGCTCTCACCTGACCTATCAGAAGCAGTGCTTTGGAGCTGGGGTCCTTGGGACAATGCCCAGCCTGGGATCTGGAGATGATGGTGGTCGTTCCTTTTGCCTTTTATATTCACTGTGCACCCTCAGACAGGAGAACCCTTTAGCATTGAGTTCCACATAAATAACCAGTTTTCCCAGTGAATATACTGCCTGCCGTTGTGAGAACCTTCCCCGAGACAAAGGCACACAGGTCCCTGACTGCTTTCAACCGCCCACTCCTTTCTCTCCTTACTTAGGGGGAAAAGGCCCCTGTGGGAAAACCCACTTTGCAGGAATCCTACGCCTGAAGGGCCGTCTGGCTACTGCAGAGTGCTTTCCTTTGACAGGAAAATGAACAATTTGATAGTCTCTAAGAAAATAAAAGCAGTTCCTCACATTTTTTTTTTCAGAAAACAGGAAAAACAGGAGAATTCTAAGGAGGGAGCATATTTAAGTATTGCCATTGTGTGTGTGTGTGTATGTGTGCGTGTATGTGTGCATGTGCGTGTGTGCATGTGTGTGTGTGCATGTGTGTGTGTGTATGCTCAGAAGAGGGCATTTGCCTCTTCCAAATATTACAGGTAAGGATTTCTGACTATGCTCCTCTCTCATGGGTCTGCTCCCCATTTCTAACAGGCACAGGCCGATAAAGGGCAAATCCCCCAGGGGAGTGTCTCCACTGCTGTAAATCACGCAGGTGACTGCTCAAAAGGACACAAGGTTTCAGATAAGACATGGAGCTGGGAACTGCAATGATCTCTGCAGTCGTCAGCTCCATCAAAACTGTCCGTAAAGGGGGAAGTTTGTCCATCTCTATTGCTTTGTTTACGTAAAACAGTAAGACATGCCCAAGGGGATGGTTTGAATGGGAACGGAAGTAAATCCTGCACGGCGTGAAGGGGAGAGTGTTCCACAGAGGGGTGGAGAGATGGGATAGAAAGAGAAGTGGGGGCAGTCTGAGCCCTGTGAAGAGAGGTGAACTGGAAATGCAAGGGTGGAAGGAACCAGCCTGATGTGAGAAGACTCTGAAGCTACCCGACAACATGGCGAAGTCCTGACCACGCCCCCCCCCCCCCCCCCCCCCCCCCCACGCCATACTTGCACATCATACTGGCTTGTCCTGCGGGTGGACCACACAGTGGGTAGGGGCTCTTCTTCCTGCCCACTCTGCCTGAAGGAGGGCAGGGCCTCTGGGTGTCTTCAAGTGTTTGTCCAGCCCAAATCTTTGGCCAAAGTTAGACACATCATGGTAAAACTGTAGGGCCATGATTGGGACCATGGTCATACAGCAGCAGAGACATGTGTTGGTATCCATGGCCCATGTCACCACCAAAGGCCACGTAGATGTCCCTGGTCTGGACTGCTACCTGGGACCATGCTTATACCCAAGGGCTTCACGGAGCTGGCTGCAGCACTCCGGAGAAGAGGTCCTGTACCTTGCCTGGGAAGCTCAATAGAGCAAAGCTTGTAGTGTGGATGCAAGATGAGCAGCCCCGGAGTGTGTGAGAGAGGAAGACCTGGCCCCATCCCTTTCTGGCTGCCACATTGGTGAGCTAGCCAGGACACCGCTGTGTGAGAGTACACAGGTCCTTTGGACAAGACACCTCAGTGCTCAGTGTCCTTCCGAAATCTAGTCTAAACGCCATTGGTAATCACTGTACTGGAAAGTTCTAGAAATACAACCCTCCAGAATTAGACACCTTAACTTGTTCACTCACATGCCAATTCTGTACTTCTTTTTGAATTCATTCAGTGTTTTCTATCCCTCCCAAACCAGCACCCTGGAGCATCCCCCGCCCCCCTAAAACCATCCCATCCACTGAATTGTCCTGACGCTATTGACCTGAATTGAGACCTACTTCCCACCTGCTGCATGACTCCAGTGTTCTTCGTCACTCTTCCCCATGACTAAGCCTCCCAATATCTCCTGGTCTATAAAGAGATTAGGTCTAGATTCCTTGGGCCAGAGTATAACCGTCAGTCGCTCTAGCCCTCTCTTCTCAAGCCAACTTTATCCTTCGCCCTACAGGACAGCAGCAAGCAACTGCCTGTAAGATGTGACCAGTGATTACTGTCCCTAGTGCTCACCTCTTTGCATGGTCCTGCCTTACAGATTTAGGTTTTGTGACCAATACAACGGCAGAAACGAGAGCATGCCATTTCTGAGGTTAGGTTTAAAGCGACTTGTTTCTTTGAAGGGATCGCTCTCTCTCAGTCTCTCTCTCTCTCCTCCTTCCTTTCTTCCTGCCTCCCTCCCTGCTCAGGGAATTCAGGTAGATGCCATGTTATGTAGTTAATGTATGGAAAGGTCCGTATTAATGAGAAATGAGAGATAGAGATACCTCAGCCCACAGTAGCATGAGTAAACACAGCCACAACCCAGAACCTAATTGTGACTTCACAAAGTCCATATTGTCCAGTCACCTGGTTAAGGCTCTGGGCTCCCTGACTCTAGCCCTCTAGATGGTGTGATTTCTCAAATACACATTACTAGGACTGTTTAATCAGAAACAAATAATGACACCATACATGACAAATGCAAGTGTCATCCTATCCTGTGTCCTTTCCCTACCACATCCACAGATCATCCCTACCAGTCAGCATCACCCATGCAAGACTTAGTTAAATTCACACTGCGTGTCTCCCCCACATCCCTTTAGCGTATCTCTGCATGTGTGTAACACCTGACACCTACCTGCACCGTCACATTTGTCACGGTGCCCTGTGAGGCAGGCTGAGTCAAGGCCCTGTAATAGATGAGCATCTTAATCCCCACGCCTGCAAACAACCCTTTATATGGCAAAAGGGACTTTGTGATGTGATTAAGTTAAGGATCCTGGGAAGAGGAGATTGTTCTGCGTGATCTGGGTGAGTTCAATGTCATCGCAAAGATCCTCAGAAAGAGGCAGAGGAAGAAAAGGCTGCAGAAGCAGTGTTGGAGGTAGAGGAAGTGTCTTCTAAGCTGGGAATGTAGGTGGCAGTCAGAAATTAAAACAAGAAAACGGACGGTCCTTCAGAGTTGGCAGAAGGAGCACAGCTTCCGGGTATGAGGTTTAGTTGAATACGATCCATCTTGGATTTATGATTTCCAAAACTGTAAAAGAATATATAGGTGTTTGTATAAGCTGCTAAATAGGTGACGGTTTGTTCTACTAGGAAGAGAAAACCCAAACACCTCTTTTCATTTGTTACCCCCCCCAAAAAAAACAAAACCCACAGATGCCACTGTTAACACCTTGAAAACTATGCTATTGGAAGAAATGTTTGCCCTATGTTAGTACTCAGGAGAACTGATCAGTTGGATAAATGAAATAATTTAAAACCATCCAAACTGTGTCTTAAAGGCAGTCTCATTATCAGGATGACAGGGTGTTTTGAGGTGATTTCACTGTTGTGGGTTCAGACCTAAAGGTCTACATTGCTAGGCATTATGAGCTTATGGGGCCACCACCATGATGCCTCATGTACAGAAACATCTTCAGGTGGTGCAGAACTCTATTCCATATTATAATTGGATGTAATTGCTTCCTTCAAGACATTTTGTCCCTGGCAAAATGTGACTCCTTTTCTTAGATCCAGACAGACACAGAAGTTCTGAATAAGAGTAAAAAATTCAAACATCAGTCTTTGAAACAAGAAAGAACATTGCAGGCCTTCCCAGGTGTAACTGGGTGGGCTTCTCTAATCTAGATCTTTCTTCCCTTAAGGCCAAAGCTTAAAAACAGATGCTCAAATGCGGGCATCGCCTGAGGAAGAAATAGGGAGAGGAGCGAAGGGCTGGGATCCAACTGGTGACCCCTGAATTTGTGGTCACTTGGATCTATTCTTACTAGGGCATGGTTACTCTGTCCTCAATTCACTGTGAGATCTCGGAAAAGCTTCATATTCTCAGCTCCTGAGCATCTTTATCTATATAAACAAGTATTTGGTTGAGAATCATTCACAATTATATCCAACAAATATTTACTGTGCACCTGGCACATTACAGATAATGATGTAGGTGTTGAGATTAAACTTATAAACAAAGAAACCTTGCTCTTATGGATTCCAGAGTGGAAATTAAACAACAAACAGAACAAAGTACAAAGGTATATAGCAAACATGATGGTGAATGCTGTGGGAAACTGAAACGATGAAGCTGAGGATTGAGAAGATGGCTCCGTGGCGAAGAATATTCGCTCTAAAGGCACCAGGACCACACCACAAGCTTAGTATGACTGTATGTCTATAGCCCAAGACTGGAGGCAGTAACTGGCAGATCCTCAGACATGGAGAATAATAGTGAAAGACACCTGATAGTCTGCTCTGGTCTCTACATCCTGAGACAAGGGCACACTTGTTGGGCATGAGGAATAGCAAGGGACCAACACTACTAAAAAGGATGTGAGCAAGAAGAAAGAGGTAAAGGCAAGATCAGAAGTGATTTTAGGGTGGAACTAGAAGCTGTGGACCCGCTCTGTCTGATAGAAATGCAAACCATGGCTGAGAAACACATACCCTATTTGATTCATGTTGCTAGAGAGATGGCTTGGTTCACTGGTTAAGAGTATGTGGTGCTTTTGCGTGGGACTCATGTTCAGATTCCAGTACCCATGTTAGAAGTTCCCAACAGCATCCAGCTTCAGCTTCAAGGGATCTGATGCCCTCTTTTGACTTCTGCAGGCATATAGTCATGTGCACATAGTTACATACAGATGCATATACAAACACACTCACATAATTTTTTAAATCAAATGAATATTTAAAAAATAAACTTTAAACTTCACACTCTGCTGGGTCACAGCAAAGACACAAAGTCAGGTGTCCGTGTTAGTTAAAATACTGACAATGTCTTATTCAGTAACTACTGGATATAGGGGGAAGGGCTGAGCTCTGCACAGATGGCTGTTGAAAAGGGAGACTGAAGATTTGACCGAGAAGGAGTGGGTGTGGGGGACTCAGCAGTCCAAGTTATTGTCTTAGCTAGGTTTTCTATTGCTGTGAAGAGACGCCTTGGCCACAACACTCTTACAAAGGAAAACATCATTTCATTGAAATAACAGCTTACAGTTCAGAAGTTTAGTTCATTATCATCATGGCAGGGAGCATGGTGGCATGCAGGCAGACATGGTGTTGGAGAAGGAACTGCTACATCTTGATTCTGCAGGTGACAGGAAGTTGTCTGTCTCACTGGGTGTAGCTTGAGCATAGGAGACCTCAAAGCCAGCCCCCACAATGACACATGTCCTCCAAAAAAGCCATACCTAATGTAACAAGGACACATTTCCCATTAGTGCCACTCCCTTTGGGGACCATTTTCTTTCAAACCACCACAGTTTCAATGTTGGCTAATATACATACGACTAAGCCAATGGTGTTCACCAGCTTCGGTCACAGAAGTTAGGACTCTTTTCTGAGCAGACTGTGAGAACAAGGTTGTACCCTTGCCACTCAGAATGCTGATGCAAGAGAATCAAAAGTTCAAGGCTACATGGAAATCCAGAAGAGGAGGGAGAGAAACAGGAGGCAAATGCCCCTGACTTGTAGAGACCCATATATATCTCAGAGAGTCAGGGGAAGTCCTAATCATAAACATTTAAATCAGAAAAGTGGGGTAAAGGGTTGAGTTTTTCCTGATAACGTTTCAAGGTTCTGGCAATTACCAGGGACAAGGCTTGGGCTGCTGTTAATCCCACCAGGCAAAAATAAAACCTCTAACACAAATTTAAGCCACATTTGAAACAAGCTTTAATTAGACACTTGCCAGGATGATGGACTCTGGCCAGGTCCTTTCCAGGATTCCCAGAAAATTGTCATGAGCTATATTGGCCATATGCTTACAAAGGCAAACCAACAAGGCCATGTACTTCCCATCTTTGTCCAATTAGGGGCAAGCATACATCCTGATACTTACTGCTTACATACGTCCTGCCTAAGTGTGATCCAGTGTAGTTGGAGCAACCAAACTTGTTTAGGGAAGTAGAAACCTGTGGCCTGTTATCTACAGGAACAACAGCCTCCAGTATGTTAGGAAGTATCAGTCCTTGGCCGAGGGGTTTACAGGTTACAGGCATTTTTGTTTTACAGATCTCTTAGATACAGTAAATAAAACTTAAAAACATAACCTTGGTTCTCACATTGCTAGATGCCACTTCAGAGTATGGTCGGTTCTCACTGTACAGGGCTTCATTATGAGATTCTGTGTGGGTCTCAGCCAGACGGGACTTTTCCTGTTAATTTTTTATTTTATTATTATTTTGGTTTACACACTCAGTTCATCTCATATATCCTGAAAATGTGGACATCTGGGGCTGTGGAGTTCTGATTTGTCCTGGTATGCTGTACAGGGGCAGGAACTGCATGAAGATGTTGACTATAAGATGCCTCTTTATGGGTCTCTGAGCCTAATTTTGTAATCATATTTTTATTTCCTTTCCTCTGAGGAGGAATTCCCCATTGTAAAATCATCAATAACAATAGAACCTAGAAGCCCCCATAACTAGGAGGAACCTTCCAGCTTAGATCTATTCTAGGAATAAAAATAATTGACCTGTATAAAAGCGTGGGAGAGGCTTGGACACGCCTGTCTGTAACACATCTGACTAGGGCCAGTCATTTACATGACAGGAAAAGCAGGCTACACCTACCCAGTCACTGCACTTTAGAACAGTGAAGGATTTTGCTAGAAGGTTTGTTTGCTCTTCCCAACCTGACTGATTATAAAACCAGGTGTGTTCCCCGTCTTTTAAAATAAGACTTTAGTTTTCAAACTCGTTTTTGCTTCACAGCAAAACTGAAAAGATGCCAATTTACCATACATTCTTGGCCCTATGTGTGCACCCCTCTGTTTCCACATCCCCCACCACGGTGGTACAGTCATCACAACTGATAAGGCTACACTGACATGGTGATGCAAAGTCCACATTATATGTGAAAGTTTGTTCTTGGTGCCATACCATCTATGGGTTTGGACGATTGTATAATGCCAAGGAGACACCACTACAGGATTACACAGAAATTTCACCTCCCTAAAAGTCCTCTGAGCTCCATTTATGGCTTTTCTTCCTCCTTATCTCTGTTAACCATTCATCTAGTTCCTCCTTAGTTTTGCCTTTTCCAGCAGAGTGGGCTCTACACAGTTAGAATCATTCACTATGTTGTCCTTTGAGACAAGCTTCTTTCACTTGGCAATAGCCATTGTGCAATTTCCCACCACCAGGGGTTGGTGATTCCTTCCTCTTTAGTACAGAGAACTGGGAACTCTTACCTGGACGTACCACAGCTCGCCCATTTATTTACTGGAAGACATCTTAGTCCTTTCCAAGGCCGAGCAATTTTTTTTAATGGCCCTTTATAGCTTGTGTTTTTATCTTGCCATGAAGTCTGATCCATCTAAAATTTATATAGCTAATTCCACCTTCTGTGGATTAATATTAACATGGCATATCTTTCTTCATCCATTTAGTTGTTATAGCTATATGTCTTTATATTTAGTAGGTTTCTTGTAGATAATATACGTATGCCTTGTTTTGCTCCACCCTGATAATGTCTTTTAATAGTGCATTTAAATTGTTAATGTTCAAAATAACTGTTAATGCAGTTGGATCAGTAATTGTTGCTAGAAATGTTTTTTTTAACAACATGTAGTCTTTTAGCTTAATTAAAAATACAAAGAATAAGCTATATTTGACTTTCATTTTCCTTCTATTATAAATATATATGTTTTTATATATATCCAAGTTTCTAATTTATGCTACTTTTCTTTTTGTTAAACAACTTTAGAAACACTTCTTGCAAGTCATTTATAGTGGCAATAATTTTCCTCAACTTTTAGATTGAGAAATTTTGTTTCTGCTTCAGATTTGAAGAATTATATGATACAATACAGAATTGTAGTTGATTTTTTTCCCTGTAAACTTTCAAGTGTTTCATTATTTTGAGCTCTAGGTTTTAAAGTCTCTATAAAGAAGATTAATATCAGTCTTACTTAGGTATCTGCACAGGTAAGTGTCTTCCTCTGGCCTCCCTCGGAGTGTTTTCCTCTAACTTAACTTTCTGTCCTCAAGTGGCATGTCTAAACATGATAGCCTTTTGTTTTAGGTTTTGTGGGGGGTTTTGGATTTTATGTGTATTTCCTTGGTTGGTTTGTGGGTGGGTTTTGTAGTTGTTTGTTTTGTTTTTGCATTCATCTTTTTGATCCTCTGAGATCCTCAAGGTCAGTTGTAGGCAGCAGGAGACACATTCCTAGATGCTGCCGTCAGTGGACTTCACGATGTGAGCAAATCCCTCTCTTTAAAGAGTACTTGCAGTTTGTATGCACAGGGACCTGCAGTAGAGTCAGGGCTCTTTTAGAGTCTTGACTTCTAGCTCCATACCTGAGGATAGCGAGCTGCCAAACCCAGACAATTAGTTCAGGGTTAAAGAGAAGGTACCTGATGGATTGGTCTTTTATGTCCCTACTCTGTGAGCTGAGCTTGCTTTGCTCTAGGCAAGGAGGCAGCCACGCTATCAGCAGTGCAGAGAAATGAAGGCGAGGGACACCACTGGAGTCATGGGATCACTCCTGGGCACCAGTGCAATTCACTGTGCATCTCAACTGCTGTCAGAGGGATTATTATAACTTGTGGCCAAATGTTCTAAGTAATAAACATAATTCTTAATTATTAAGAAGAGTGACTGGCTAATAAATATGTAGGACATAGAAAATGATCACAATAATTAAGTAAAATAAAAAGTTCAGTTGTATTTTAGTACTTATAAGGAAGCTTATATTTATGTTTCTAAAATAAGTTCTATGATTTTATTTTTACTTTATCTTGTATCATTGTGTCATTTGAATTGTTTGTTTTAATTTTGGGGTTTTTTGTTTTGTTTTGTTGTTTGTTTGTTTTTGCTGTTAGTTGAAGCCTGGAAACCAGATGAAAGGCTATTAGCCATCCTGCTAGTCAGATCCAGGACTGGGCCAGTCTCTAGTTCTGACCAAGTTGCTGATGATGGAGTGAGTACTAGTCACTGAATGTGATTGCCTTCATGCACCTTCTCCCTGATTCTCTTGTCAGGCCATAAAGAGGGAGGCCTAAAGCAGAGCCGTCTCTACTGTTGAAACAACAGATGCTGCACTGTCCTAGACAGAGAGTCAACGAGAAAGAGACTTAACTTAGAAACAACCAAAGAGATTTCATTGACTTGCATTGGTAAGGCTTTTGTTGTCCTAATAATTCACCTGCCATGAGGGAAAAGGCATTTATGGCTCTGGTGGTATTTGGCCTGTCATAAGGAGAATATCACAGTGAGTGAAAGCAGAGACATCCAAGGATCTGCCCACAATGATCTATCAAAACGCCATCACCTACCAAAATGACGCCAACATTTCTAAACCTATACAGTGACAGATATGCCCAGAATTTAACCAATCAGTGAAAAAAAAAAGGCCAAAAAATCAAATATTAGTGTCTAAACATCACGGTTTGGTAGTCGTTGGGTGAGGATTCTGTTCTGGCTTCTGCGCAGAGGTTTTCAGTGACTCAGTAGAACCAGCGAGCCAGAGAGCAGAGCGCGCTGGCAGGAGCTCAGAATTTAAGACCTTCCAGCCTATAACTCACCACCCCAGAGAGCCCAGTTACTCAGAAAACAGTTCCGTTAAACCGTCACTTTCAAAGAAGCCATCCGTGGGCTCAGACTCAGATCAGGGCACTGCTCAGCCCTGATCAGAGAATCTTCCTCTTGACGCATACCGCAATCAGTACAGAGACTCAGCAGTAGACAGTGTGCAGAGCGTGAGAGACTTTGGAGCACTCTATCACAGCCCTCCTTCCAGGCGGAGGGGTTTCTAGGGAAGCAGGCAGGGGCAGAAAGCGTGTAAGATCAGAGTTGGTGGACAACTCCGGGCAACTTTCAGACGCAGCAGGACTGACGCACACTGAACTCACAGGCCGTGGCAGCACACGCGTGGCCGTACAGATCAAACACCACATCTCCCAGCCCTGAGAAAAGGAAATGGTCACAAAGTCCCACCCCTAACCAAGAAGCTATTTGCAAGTGATACTTTCTGGGAACCGGAAACCCAATTTTCTCCAGTGGCGTGACACTGGGTAAATCAACCTCACTCCAGGCAGACCCATGACCAGTAGTTGGCTGTAGTTGGATTTTGTTTGTTTGTTTAACTCTTTGGGGACCTGCTACCAGCCCACAAAGAAATACACAGAAATGGAAACTTATTTTTACTTATGAATGCCTGGCCTCAGCTTGGCTTGTTTCTAGCCAGCTTGTCTAACTTAACTTATCCCGTTTCTCTTTAACTACAGTTTGCCTCTGGGCTTTTACCTTTTCTTATTCTATGTGTCTTTCTTTCCTTCTCATTCCATCACTGGCTGTGTGGCTGACCCCAGCATCCTCCCCTCCTTCTCCTTTATTAGCTCCTCCCTCTTCTTTCTTTTCAGCCTAGATTTCTCCTCCTATTTATTCTGTCTGCATGGCAGCCCTGCCTACCTCTCTCTCTCTCTCTCTCTCTCTCTCTCCAGCCCAGCTATTGGCCATTCAACTCTTTATTAGACCAATCAGGTGTCTTAGACAGGCAAAGTAACACAGCGGTAGCGAGTGAAACGAATGTAACGTAAAAGAATGCAACACATCTTTGCATCTTTAAACAAATATTCCACGGCATAAATGAATATAACACATCTTAAACTAATACTCCACAACAGTTGACCAAAGCAAAAGGGACTTTATTTTTTTTCCCTTCTTTTCTTCCTTTCTTCTTTCTTTCCTTCCTTTCTTTCCTTTCTTCTCTCTCTTTCTTTCATCAGCTTGTTTTGCCTTTCTGTGTTAAAGAGAAAGAGAAATAGGGAGAGAGAGTACATGAAGTTTGTTAGGTAAAGAGGGGGGGAGGATCTGGGAGGAGCTGGAGAGGAAAAGGAATATGATGAATATATATTTTATGAGAATTTTTAATTAAAGGAGCTATTCAAGGAGACGGGTTCCTAGGGAGAAAGTGATCACAAATCCTGCAGGTTAAAGGTTAGCTCACAAACACAGGACCTCACTGCCCTAGAGGAGGACTACATGGTAAGGGGGTGGATTAATAGGCTGACATCATAGAACTGTGAGTAACAGAGGTCTTGTGCCTTTCTAGATCAGAGAGTAACATGAAAATACGTCTTCACACATCAGCTTCTGGAATTGATAAGAACATTGAAATGTCCTTAAAGATGTGTACATTTTGAAATTACACACAGATACATACACATTGATGCATGCAGCCAGCAATTATGACAAACTGATTCCTCAACACTGATGGGCCAGAGGGAAAGTGAGATGAAAATGGACTGAACCAGAGTCAGGATGAGGTTTCATTTTGGCAAGTAGTGAGCGGACTTTCACTCTGAAACCAAGGCCCACATCAAGCTCTCTGGTCCCAGCTGCTCACAGAGATAACAAACCACCATCTTACCATCTGAGGAAGAGACATGCACGTTGCATGACAACGGCGCTACCACAAAGCCGCTGATGCTGACAGGCATATTGCCTCTGCATCAGGAATCTTTCCACACCACGGGCTGATCTGCAACCCTGATGGCTGACGTGACAATCCCCCCCCCCCCCCGCTCCAGAAGTCCCTCCACCATACCCATCACTTCTGGACTTGCTTTTTTCTCTAGGAACTCTCCTGCCTCTGCAGCTAATTAGAGGGAAAGGTGGGATTCCAGCACAAATATAAAATCTGAATTCAAAATCTGGCTTTCTCCCAACACACACACTCAAAGTAAGATTTCTTTTAGCCCAGGTTATCCATTCATCCATATTTGTCCGGGTGAATGACAGGCAGGTCTCCCACACAGAGTTGATAAGAGATTATAGATCTGCATGTATGATCTAGCTCTCTAAGCCACAACTTAAAGTTGTACTGGGAATTAGAAGTAATACATGCAATTGCCTAGAATTGCTCAAAAAACGCAAGACACAAGAACACTGAAGGTTACAATGCTCTGTAGTTAGTGCCATGGTAAAAAAAAATCACAGCAATTAAGGAGGGAAGGAGGTTTTCCTGCTCAATGTTGAAGACAGAGTCTGTAGCTTTGGAGTCTTGGAACTAACTATTGTAGATCAGGCTGGCCTCGAACTCACAGAGATCCACCTGCCTCTGCCGCCCAAGTGCTAGGATTAAAAGTATGCGCCACCACCACCGCAGCCAAACTTCCAAACTTTCAGGGGTGAATACGATACGATACATCAAGTTAACTGCACAGGCTTATGGGAACTCTGCTCCCAAGATCACACAGAACTGCATTCTTAATGCTTACGTGAGTATTAACACTAACTGTGATGTCTTATCGGGCTCTGCTGATTATTTTAAGCACCATAAAACTAAGTCACATTTTGATCACATCTTTATTCTTATCTATTTCTTAAAATTTGAAATAGTAGATACCTCCCAAATTGCACACGCACATACACACGCATATTATAAAACAAACAGACCCAGAAAAACCATAACTCCTTCTGTGACTAACTCCTGAGTTTTCTCAGCAAGCTGCACATCCGGCCTCTGCACCAGGGTCAAGCAGCAGTTGAAGGTAGGTTTTCTCATTCTTTTGCTTTTATTATGTCTCTTTAAGAAGCACATCTGACCTTTAGTCTTCTGAACTTGCGGTAAATGGTATTTTGTCTGCCACTGGCTAAACAGTCAGGTCATCGCGCTGATGCGTGCTCTCTGAGTTCATTGGTCCTCTGCTGGGTGCTCTCCCACCAGACTGAGCAAGCTGTGGTAGCATTCACACATAGTTTCAGCACTCAGAGACTGAGGCAAGAGGACCTTGGTGAGTTCGAGCCCAGCATGTCTTTTGTTTGTTTGTTTTTAACTCTTTGTGTTTGGGTGCTTTGCTTGTATGCATGTCTGGGCATCATGTGCCTGCCCCGTGCAGACCGAGGCCTGAGGAGGGGGTTACATTCCCTGGAACTGGAGTTACAGACGGTCGTGAGCCATCCTGTAGGTGCTAGCAATCGAACTCCCGGTCCTTTGGAAGAGCGCCGACGAGCTGCTGAATCATCTCTCCAGCTCCTCTCTAGCTAATTTTAATGTATTATCCTTGTCTCTGGAATTTCGGAGACATTTCATGTGTTTAGGTGTGTATCTTTCAGTTTCGCACTGAAGATTATTAGGAGTCTGAGGATTTTAGTTTCTTTCGTCAAGGTTTCAAATGTCTCGTTGACTATCCCCCTTTTCCATTTCCACTTGAAACCGTAAGTAGCTATCTGACTGCATCCTCTGCAGCCTTTACACTCGCTGCTCTATTTTCCATCTCTCGAAACCCCGTGCAGCATCCATATAATCATGCCACTCCGCGTGGTACCACTTTCCCACTTCTCCTCCAGGTGCGCCTTTTCCGCGGGTAAGCCTACCAAGTGTTTAATGCTTACGTTTTTGAAATACATTTTCTTTTTAGTCTCACCTTGAAACATAATATTTGTACTTGTTTATGAAGTGCAATGCTACATAACTCGGTATTTGTAAACAATATGTAAAAACCAGATCATAGCAATTGTTATGTCTGTCACCTCAAACACTCTCTTTTCTGTGTTAAGAGTCCATCTCTCTCTTGTGTCACTTCTCGAAATATTGCTGTGTCCCTTTTCAGCTAGAATGAGTATAATTTCCCATTTGTATATTATTTGTTTTTAAGCTGTCAAAACGCAAGTATGCATGTCACTCGAGTATGGTGTTTTGACCCAGTATAGGTTAACCATTTCTGTTTCCTCAGACACCATGTCCTTGGGGTGAACTCTTCCTTCTGAAATGCACAGTGCAATCCTGGTGTCAGTAGTCAGCTTTCTGTGCAATAGCGCACACTGGCTTCTTGCTCCTATCTAATGTAACTCGGCAGTCATCAGTCTACTGCTACCTGGCTGGCCTTCCTCCGTCTACCCAACACGCCCCCAACCATTCTCTTCCAGCTTCTGAGAGCTCAATCTGTCTGGTCTGCATATGAATGAGGTCCTGTGACCTTGTCTCTCTGTGCCTGGTTTATTTAAGTTACTGTCATTAAGGTGGGACTTTGTAGGGTGTTTTTCCCTCCTTAAACTTGCATTTTCTTTTTTTTAATTTTGTTTGTTTATTTATTTATTATGTATACAATATTCTGTCTGTGTGTATGCCTGAAGGCCAGAAGAGGGCACCAGACCTCATTACAGATGGTTGTGAGCCACCATGTGGTTGCTGGGAATTGAACTCAGGACCTTTGGAAGAGGAGGGAATGCTCTTAACCGCTGAGCCATCTCTCCAGCCCTAAACTTGCATTTTCTGTATAGTTTATTTTGATATAGCAACTGTAGAGATTTTAGTTTTAGATTCATCCTGACATTTCGGAGATATTTTACTGCTGATTTTAAATACTTCAGAGTAGGTATTTGCCTATGTTTTATATTCCTACCCTTTACAATTATTTAGCTATAAGGAACCTTGTGTTCACTACTTAAAGCCCATGACTGTAAGCAAACCTCTATTACTCCACAATAGACAATAATAAAAACCTAGAGACAGACATTGGGGGTTCAAGCTGAAGATCAGAAAAGCAAAGCAGCCCAGTCACTAGAGAGTTCTTACCTCTACGAAAGGCCCAGACAAGGGACGATCCTGTCCTCACTGTGACTGTAGACTGCAATGCTTTCACCAAACCTCTCCTGCAACTGTCTCCTTCTGCCTTGTCCCTCTCTCCACCCAGCCATATCCATCCTGTCTCCACCTCCCTAGTGCTGGGATTAAAAGCATGGGATGCCAAATTCTGGGATCACCTTTGTGTGAGCTCTGTTTCCCTTTTACACAGATTCAATCTTGTGCAGCCTAGGGTGGCCTTGAATCCTGGGATTAAAGGTGTGCAATACCACTCCCTGGCCTCTAGCGGCTTAGCTCTGCACTCTGATCTTCAGACAAGCTTTATTTATTAAAACACAAATAAAATATGCTATACTCCACATACCTGAATCAGAGTCCAACTCTTCGTCTCCATGTCTTTCTCCTGACAAGGAGTCTGGTGACAATCGCTCATCTTTTGACTACAGACTTCATGCTTTTAAATTAAAAGAGTTTGTCATTATTTTTTACCTCTGAAAATTTTTGCCTATCACAATAGTTTTTGGAGAATATCCAAAAGTTAAACCTTTGGATAAGGGACAAGACTATAAAAAAGTTTTCTTCTTGATGCCATCTGCCAAGAAATAAAAACACTCCCTACTCAGGAACAGATGGAGTCTTGGGGCAGTTTTGGGGAACTGTGTATGTGAGCACGGACTCTGTCGAGGACATGAGGGGAGACAGCTGGATTTCAGTGGCAAGTTTTCACTGATGGAGAAGTTGCATGGCAACTTCAGTCTGTTCCCCCTCATGGCTAAATCTTGGCTCATCGGCTACTCTCAAATTAGCCTGCATTCCTCACTGACTTGTGGCTAAGAGTCACACATTGTTGTGGGAGCACATTTTGCTCCTTTAGCCAATAGCCTTTAAGACACCAGCCCACTGGGGCGTGGTCTCTTATACTTTAAAAAGCAGTGGGAACTGTGTGCTCTTTCTTTTGTTTTTGGCTCCCGTTTTGGCTGTTAGACTCCCTGTTTTTTGTTTGTGATGAGAGGACTGTTGTTTGGGACGGTGATCTGTAAGTTCAAAAAAGGGGGGGGGGAATAGTAATAGTGGGTAATAGAGTGAATACTTGTGAGCCATTATTTATGGATAATTTACATTGGTATAGTTTTTGTATATTGATGCAAGTTCAAATTATATTTGTTACTTTTGTTTACATTATTTATACATATATACAAAGTTATTTTGTCAGATTGTATATATGCATGTTTCCACCTCAGTTTAGGACATTTTGTATATTGATACAACTTTTAGGGTATATTTTCTTATTATTATAGGTCAATAGTTGTTCATGTTTGGTGTTAGATCAATTAGGTTCTTTAGATACATAGAGATTGTATTCTGTCTAGATAGGTAATCTTCGACCACTTCAAGGATCTGTGGAACATGGCATTTAAATAACTTAGGGTTCTGTTGACATGAGACATGATTGCTTCTGACAGCACCAATCTATTACTGAGAGAATGTTGAGCACAGAAGACACTCCACTTGGAGCTTGTTTTCTTCTTGGCAATACTGGCCTTTGGGCAAGGAACTGACAATGCCTCAACCACTGACAAGTTACATGATATCCAGAAATGGATAAGCAGAACTGTCAAATCTTGCCAAGACAGGGTAAAACGGTTTTGAAATTTTCCTGCCTCTGAAAATGGTCTGTAAGTTACACTAGGCCTTAGCCAAAGTTGGTTGCTTCAACATTGCAAAATAAGACTTTGGGTGATTGCTCAGGTAGCTAATTGTCTCTGTCATATATTGTTTGCTTTGGAAGCTACTTGATGATACTTCCTGCCTGCTCAAGTAATATTATCTCCCTTCTCAGGCCTTTGATGGGGTTGAAGATTAGATAGTCGTAGTTACTGTACTTTTATGATCTAGCCAAGCCATTTCCTATACAAGACTTAGACTCCATATGATAGAATGTTTATTAAAACATTTAGCATATGTTCCTTACTCAATATTGTTTATGCTGGATGTAATTCTAATTATATTTGATATCTGTTCCTAGTGTATATAGTTTTGTATTGGTTTTGGAATTCTCTTATTTAAACAAAAAGAGGAGGTGCTGCGGAAGTACATTCTGCTCCTTCAGCCAATAGCCTTTAAGATACCAGCCCACTGGGGCATGGTCTCTTATACTTTAAAAAGCAGCAGGAAACATGCGCACTCTCTCTCTCTCTCTCTCTCTCTCTCTCTCTCTCTTCTGGCTCCCATTCCAGCTGCAAAACTCTCTGTTTCCTGTTTGTGACGAGGGAACTGTTGTTTGGGATGGTGACCTGTAAGTTTTTCCCCTTAAATAAATAACCCTTTTTATTATAAGTAATTCTTAACTGGTGTGGGATTGTTTTGCTGCTTCACCACATCATTGCAACCCTTGCAGTAAAGTGTGGGCCTTCTGTATTCTGTAAGCGTTCTAGGCTGAGTCACCTCAGCAGTGCTCATCTATCTCATGTGACAAACCCATCTCGCACTGGGTTTGCTTTCAGACATACAGCTGGCCTTCCCCTCATGTGCTGTGATGGAGCAGCATCCTAAGCATCCCAGGTATTGCAGTGTTCGCAGGGTCTTAACTCCACCGGTATCGACAAGCTCTTTTGAGTTGGAAGCACAGGGTCCATTTCCAGCTCAGCATTAATCTTGCCTGATGAAACATTCTATTGTCTAATGCATAGTTCTTGGAAGGGCGGACATTTAGGAAACAAGGTTGATCAACTTGTAACCATCTGCATTAGTTTCCAAAGGCTCTTGTCTTAGGGTGACTATTGCCACGTTGGAACACCTTGATCAAAGAAACTTGGGGAGGAAAGGGTTTATTTGCTTTATACTTCCACTGTACTGTTCATCATCAGAGGAAGTCAGGACAGGAACTCAAACAGGGCAGGATCCTGAAGCCAGGAACTGATGTAAAGGCCATGGAGGGGTACTTGCTTACTGGCTTGCCCAGCCTGCTTTCTTACAGAACTGAGGACTACCAGCCCACAGTGGGCTGGGCCCTTTCCCACTGATGCCCAATTAAGGAAATGCCCTACAGGCTTGCCAATAGCCAGGTCTTATGGAGGCTTCCTCAATGAAGCATCCTCTTCTCCGACAACCGTAACTGTGTCAAGTTGACACAAAGGCAGCCAGTATAGCTGCTTTGTTGAAAACACCTCAACCCGGGTTCCCTAAAATCATGTTTATATATCACTTCCCATCTGAAAAGAGGCGTTGGCAAAGTCATGCTCCTCTCGGCTTTTCTGGGAATGGCTCTGTCCTGGTGCCTCTAGCAGGTTCTTGTTGGTGCTGCCAGTCTCTGGTTTGAGGCAACTTCACATCACCTCTACCCCTACTGATGCTCTTTGCCCTCATATTCTCGCTCTTCTCTCTATTTCCTTCTGCATTTTGCAAGGACACCAGCACGACTCGGTTAGCTTGACGGCCAATGGTTTTTCTCTCAACTGATTACACCTACAATGACACTATCCAAAAGAGCTCATATCCCGTGGTAGTATGGGAGATTTTAATCTTCCAAATAGGTTTGAGTCATACCATTTCAGAAAGTGGAAATTTCTATCTTTGGGACATATTTTGATGTCCCGTTTTAAACTTTCATTAAGCATTACTATAAATAGAAGCTGAATGACTGTCACTGTTCCATATACTAAGCCTGTGATTAAAAACATCACCCCATTTGGTTCAATTTTTTTCCTAGAATCGAGTATTTTTTTTTAAAAAAACTTTTCTCTGAATAACTTGAAAGTTTTATTTTAGAGTTGATGAAAATCATATGTCTAATTACATGTTTCTTATTTTTGTCAGGAAGCTTAAGAATTTAGAGATTCGTTAATTTTAATAACTTTGCATGGTGCCATAACCACATATGTGTGTATTTTTACTTAACTTCCAGTGTTAATGCTTTATTTTCATTCTGCTGTTAAACAGCTTTTAAAATTGGTTCTTATTAAAAGTCACTCCTAATTCTCTGTGGGGGCAAAGCTGGCAGTAAGTAAGAGAATGACTCTCTGTTTCTCCCTCATTCACAGCCAATTTTTGTTATCCCAGCACTTTTGTCAATGATGACAAACCAAAGATTAGAATCCATCAGGACTGGAGGCAGAACACGTGGGGGACTTGAATAATATAGAGGGCAACGGGGGGGGGGTCCATACACTTCATTCTTGAGAAAATCAAATCCATCTGCTTCCTTCAATGACCGGGGCGACGAGAAAAATAACAGGGAATCTATATAATAAAAATAAAAGACACCCGGAAAAGCAAAAATAAATAAATAAATGAATGAATAAGTAAATAAATAAATAAATAAATAAATAAATAAATAAATAAGAGAGTCACTGAGAAGTGTACTAAAAGTACCAAGAAATGGGAGTGAGACCTGCAGAGCGCTGGGTGGGGAAGAAGCTGTTAAACACGAGGAAGATGTGACTCAGTGGATAAAGCCTGGTTACCCAAGTTCAGTCTCTGGGACGGGAGGTGGAGTTTTTCTTCAGACTGCCGGTCAGCTCTGTCCCACCAGCTGCTCCCAAATAACCACATGGAGACTTCTTACTAATCATGAAACCTCAGGTATACATCCGACCCACCTTGCACTCTGTTTTACCTGAGATAAAGTTCCAATCCCTAGAAGCTGAAGAGGCCAATTTGGATGCCAAGATTTTGATGCAATTAATGTTCCATGGGATCACGTAATGGGAGGAGAGAGCTGATGTCAGCATCTATGACCTCTGTGTGCTCACTAATACTCCCCCTCCATCGCCTTTTCCCTCCTGCCTCCCTAAATGTAAATGTCCCCCTACATCTTTAGTGGGAAACAATGACATGGAGTGAAAATGACCGCAAAGAAGATGCAAGGCTTGGATCCCAAATGATGAAGAGCATCTCGCTTGCTTTTTCAAGATGTAGATGAACAAATGGAAATAAAAAAAAACGTAATAAAGAAGCTTTATAAAATGCAGGTAGTCTTCAATTTTCATTTTGAAAAGAGCTACGGTCATATTCCTGGGAAATCTAATGAAAACTCTCTCCTAAGACTTTGGGATCCTTAGACATTTCTACGGTTGGCTGACGAGAGAATGAAAATTCTTCATAAAAGAAGAAATGAGGTGCAGTTTAAGCAATATTAGGTGTTAGCAGAGCAGTGGCTAACAAACACTGAAAGGAAAAGGATGCCTTGCCTAAGTTGTCTCTCCTATGCAGCGGCAAGGAGAGTGCTGCTCACATAAGCAAGAACTGAATAATCGTAGCACTTACGAACTTCTGAAGATGCAACCAAGAAAACAGGAAGAAAACGAAGGATGCGTTCTGATCGTGGCTGCCTCACTCCTGGCAGAGGTCGTGCATGAATATATGGGTGTTTTGTCTGTATGTACATCTGCACTCCAGATGAGGGCATTGGATCCCATGGGACTACAGTTATAGACAGTTGTGAGCCACCATGTGGGTGCTGGGAATTGCACTCAGGACCTCTGGAAGAGCAGTCAGGGCTCTTAACTGTTGAGCCATCTCTCCAGCCCTCTCAACATTCTTCTTAAAGTGGACCAAGAATCTGCTTGATTCTTAGCCTTCTTCCTGTCCATCTACAGGGTGACAGAGCCCATACATCCTCACTCTCCACATCCACAAACTCTTTGCCACTGTACTGATTCCTTGGGGATGACTTCGCTACCCCCATTTATCCAAACTTACGTCGGTCTTCACAAGAAGTCCAGGATTTTCAATATGCTCAGAAGTTCTTGGGTTTTCCCCCACATCTAATCTATTGTTTTTCTTTAAGATTTATTTTACTGGTGTAGGTGTTTTGCCCGTATGTATGTTTGTGTACCATACATATGCTGTGTGCCCTTGAAGGCCAGGAACTAGCCTAGATCCCCAGGAACTGGAGTCACAGATGGTGTGAGCCACCATACAGGTTCTGGGAATGGAAGCCAGGTCCTCCAGAAGAGCAGCAAGTGTTCTTAACAGCTGAGCTCTCTCTCTCTCCAGCACCAATGTTTGCTTTAAAAATTATGTATATGTGTCATGTGCTAGGGGAACGGAAGCATGACTGGAGCTGAGTTACACAACTGGTTGCAAGCCATCTGCTGTAGGTGCCAGGAACCAAACCCTTTGCAAGGGAAGTGCACACCCTTGATAGTAACCCGTCATTTTTTATTGCTACCGCTCTGGCTCAAGATTCTGCTGCAACTTGCCTGAATTACTGCATTGATTTGATTAGTCTCTCTCCAGATTTGTTCCCTATGATGTATCCTTGAGAGAGTAGCCAAAATCATCCTTTAAAAATATACTAGGTCATATTACTCATCTGCTCAAAATTCTCCAACAGTTGCCCACTTCAGAATGAAAGCGAAGGCCGTGCAGAGCCTACAAACCCTACGTCATCTGTCCCCAGTTCCAGGGTCATCTTCAGCCTTCCCCCTGGTAATCCTCCAGTGTTTAATCCAGCCACACCGGCATCCTTGCTACTTCTTCCATCAGAAATCCACAGATTAGTGCTTAGCAGGTGCTGAGGAGATTAAGAGGGATGGAGGAATGAGAAAAGGCTTGCCAGTGGCTACTGTGTCAATCAGGGTTATTACAGTGCAGAACTGACAGGATGAATATATTATGAAGAGGGGGGTGCGTTGGAAGGGCTTTTATGATAGGGGTTAGGTAGTCCCACAATGGCTGTATGCATGCTGGGCAGGCTGAGAACAGGCTGTTTGTTAGGATAAGTGCCTTGGCTCTGATGGTCTTCACTCCTGCAGCTCTTCCTGCCACTTGACCAGCCCTGCCTGCCGTCATCAGAGGACTGCTCACCTCCTCCTGTCCACCCCTGCTGCCCTTCCCTTTGTCTCTACACAGGCTTCCCAACTTCCCCTCCTACATCAATGGCTCCTAAGATTCTGTATCACCCACCACGTAATATTCAAAGTAGCATTTCCAACTCTATGTTGTCATTCACGCCTAGAAAGCCTCGTGTTTGGCTCCAAACCAAACTATCTTTCTCACTGGAAAACTTTGTATTCCAGTGGTTGGCATCTGTGTTTGAAACAACCACCACCACATCTTTAGTCCAGGAAGTGATAACTGCCTTGGGCTCCCTCCTTTTCCTCCCCCACATGCAACTGTTTGCCTCACTTTGCCTATTTTCTCTCCCAAGACTCTTCAGCTGCTTCCTGTCTCGTTTAAGACGCTGCCCCCAGCTTCGAACATAGTCACAGACTCTTAACACGGCTTCCACTCAAATTCATTTCTTGATAACTTCCACAAAAGGAATTTCTGTAGATAATAATAGTAGCTAACATTAGCTCCGTGCTTATAATAGGACACATACTATTCTGAGTGTCTCCTGCCTATTTTAATCTGAGCTGCCACTCACACGCGTTGTTACACAACTGGTATTTCTTAAATTTTAATGCTGAGGTCAAAGAGATTCGGAGAGGTTAAATAACTTTGCAGTTCATGGACCTAACTCGGAAGTGGTAATGCCGGGACTCTGGGTCTCTGTGACTTCTGAGGTCCTGCCTTCCATTTGTCTCCTTTGCGACAATGAATTTATCATATTCCATCTTACAATCTTTACCTCTCTCCCACTGCCTTTTCCTTCCCACCCCGCTCTCCTAATGTTGGGTGACTCTCTCTGGACCTATCACCCATGCACCCATTTATGTATTTTCTTTTATTAAAAACACATTTTTCATAAAGTATATTCTGCTTCCCCCTCCCCCAACTCCTCCCAGAGTCTTCCCACTTACCCAAATCATATCCTTTCTTTTTTTTTTTGTTTCACTAGAAAACAAACAGGCAACTAAAAAAATAATAACAGGATAAAGTAAAAAAGAAGAATAAGACAAATAAATAGGGGAAAAAAGAAGCAAAGAAAAAAACACAAGAAATGCATACAGATGCTGGGAAAAAATACATAGAAATCCCATAAAGACACAAGACACAAGGACAGAAACCAAAATATCTTAGCAAAAGACCTGTAGGTGAAAAAAAAAAAAAACCACTCCAAAAATAGCAGTGAGTTCATTTTGTGTTGTCAGTCTCCCGCCAGGCCTGCCCTTAACTGTGGTTTGTAAACCCAAGTGAGACTGTGAGAGGAAACTAATTTCCCTTTGCATGTGGTTATCAATTGGAGCTTGCCCTGGGGTTGGAGATTGGGGGTTTGTGTCTGCCAGCACCCGCCTGGCTTAGACCTAGAGCACCATTTATTAATCTATTTACCAGCTGCTTCTAATGGGCATTTGCAGACCTGTGTGCCACTGTCTTCGCATGTCTTCGGTGTGACCGCGTGGAGAGGCCAAAGGTCTACAGGTGCCCGGCCCGCATTTTTGTTTGTCACAGTCTCTCTTTGGCCTGGAACTAGCAAAGGATCCCAAGCTAAGCTGGCCAGCAAGTTTTAGGAAAACTTCTAGCTCTACCTTCTGAGTTAGTTAGGGCTAAACTTGATGCCACTATGCCTGGCTTTTTTTTTTTTTTTTTTTTGAAAGGTGCTGGTGAGAGAAATCTGTTGTCACCTTTGTGTTTCATTTTTCTTAAAATG
The DNA here is from genome assembly GCF_000317375.1 of Microtus ochrogaster. Lineage (NCBI taxonomy): Eukaryota > Metazoa > Chordata > Mammalia > Rodentia > Cricetidae > Microtus > Microtus ochrogaster. The sequence goes on along the minus strand of NC_022022.1, from coordinate 40,084,760 downwards.
GGGCTAATTTCTAGAACACTTTCTGAGATTTTTACAGTTCACAATCAAGCACTTTCCTGCTTGAGCTAGCTCTCCTGAACTCACCGGCTATCTGGAGAAAATGCTCCACAAAGGTCCCTCTTCTTCAGTTCTCTGTACTACAGATGGTCCCAGCCCCCCACTAGGTCCCCCTAACAGCTAAGAGAAGGGTGGGAGGAGGAAGTGACTGAGTAGGGCTGACACCAACCTCCTCAGGTGCAGACACACAATACTGTCTTTACCTTTTTTTTTTTTTTTTTTTTTTTTTTTGCTTAAATCCCATAGTTGCTTTATGGATCTAACAGAATAAAGCGAAGGCTAAACTGCGCTTTGTAGAGTATACAGTGGTCGGTACACGGAGAGGGAGTTAGGCTCTTTCTCCAACAAGAAAACAGGAGCCCCTAAGCAAAGTACACCACACAAATGTTCACAGTGAAGAGGAAGCGGGGCCCTACAAAAAAGGAACTTGGCCTGGGAAATCTCCTGAAATCATTGTTGCTAACGGCCAGCTCACGCAGTTCAGCGGGGCTATCCACAAGAAAATGGTGTGAGGTCGAAAACCTCCACTGTACTGATTTTCCAGGAAGGGGCCCCTCCTTTCTGCTCCCGGGAAGTTTTGAGCCATTGGCAACCGTTCTCCTCGGAATCCCAGAGGACTCGGTACTTTCCTTCTCGGTCTCTGCCTCTCCACCCCCTGCGCCCCCATCTCCCGAGACCCCTGGGGCCACGGTGGACTACAACTCCCGGCGTGCCGCGCGCGCCCGGCGTTTCTCTGGGCTCCGCGCGTGGCGGCCACCGAGCGGCTGGGCGGGAGGTAAGTGATGGGCTCACAGGCCGTCTTGGGAACACGCCCGCCCTCCCTCCTCTCCAGGATGAAAGGAACCAGTGAGCACCAGGATAAGGACAAAAACAAAACAAAACCAAACCATCCAAATTTCCCTCAGACGCCCGCCCCGCGGTCCCTGTGTGTTCGGCGCCCCGCGGGCGTGCACTTTGTCACCTGGAGTGGAGCGGGGCAGAGCTGGCGGGACGGGACGGGGTGCTAGGCTCGGCGCCACACCCCTAGGAGCTCCCACCCAAGGCAGACCGCCCGGTTCTCCCTCCGAATCTCAGCAGAAACTTTCCCCTCTGTCCCCCGAGTCACCGCGAGTTGCTTAACCGACCGCTGGCCAGGAGGACGCCCGTCCTTTGCCCTGGAGACGCCCTTCGGGACGCGTGCAGCCCTGCCCTCGGGGACGTCGGTGCAGCACGGGACCAGGCAGAAGGTTCCTACAGTACAGCCTGGCTTTCCTGGGCCGCCTGTGCTTCCTGGAGGTGGGTGCCGGTCAGTATAGAAGCCGTCTCTCAAAGTACCTAGTCGCCCGCCCTTCCTGACTGGCCTCCCCTCCCCCACCCGAGGGCGCTTTCAAGTGGCCCCCAAAGTTCTCGGTTCCAGAATCCCGAGGCCAGGCTATCAAAAGTTACCTTAGTACAGATGTACTGCCTTAGAAAGTCTCGTCTGGGCGCCCCCCCCCCCAACACACACACACATACACCACAACAGAACACGTTTTATAATCACAAAACACACCACTTGCAAACAGCACACAACTCACACGTGCTTCCCCTCACACAAAAACAATGTTAACATACAGGTCCTTATCAGAGCAAATGGCTAAGGTGCTTGTTAGAGTGTGCAAAGAGGAGAGGATGAAACACACACGCACGCACGCACACCCTCACAAATGTCAACTTAATTTCCAAAGTTATGAAGTAGCTGGTCGGCGAAACCTTTTACCATCAGTTAGGACACCTTTGTGGCTCACTCTTGATGAAGTGGGACCAATTTCCTGTAACACTTCCAGAAACACGTTTTCATCACATCAGGCAGGAAGAGGAGTATGGCCTTGTTTATGAAGGGGAAGGGGCTTAGAGAAACTTCAGAGAGCCTTCCTCTTGCAAGTGTACCTGGGGAAGACTCAGGGTTCCTCCATCTTTCCCTTGGAGAGTGGCTCAGTCAGAGCTGCCATGAGAACTGTTTTGAGCTGTGCCCCTGGCTCCCCTGCCCACCAGACTTGCAATTCCAAGTCCCTTTGGCTAAAGTGGAAAGTAGGTTTCACGTCAAGTCCCAAAGTGTGGATCTGTTGGTGAGTTAGCGCTCCATCGCCTTGGTTTTGGCCTATCGTGATGAGACACACACAGAGAAATACTGAGCACTTACAATTCGCCCCTGAAAATTTATGGCCGTTTTTGTAGTGAGGCAGTGGCAAAGTCCAGGAAAGAGAGCCTTTGAAATACTTCTCAGTTGTGGTCCTTTGGGAAGCTGAAAACTTCTAAAGCCACTCCTGAAACCAGGTGTGTGTGTGGGTGGGGTGACTTAGGAATTCAGGACCCAAGTTTATATCCTATGTGTTGACCTTTGATCTCTGAATGTCCTTAAGAGTTAGTAAAGCAGAGGCAGACTGCTTTCTCCTCACTTCTGCCTAAAATCGACACATCACATATGACCAAGGATTCTCAGGTCCTTGGAAGGAACTTAAATTCTCCCTCTTTTGAGTGGATTTTGTTAGTTTGTTTTGTCTGTCTTTTGGCTTGGGTTTTTGTTGCGGGGAGGGTGTTGAAGATTGGTGATTATCTTGAACTAAAAGTGTCGAAATGTTGATTGGCGTGTGTTTACCACTCATGTACAAATGCTTATGAGTCTTATGGGACAGGAATGCCCCCACCCCACCATCCCAGTAGCAGTTCCCAGACAATCCAGGACCCTGTAAGATTGGCCAGGTAACAATTGGACACTCGCCCTTTGCTCTACCACTAATTTCCCTCCTGAGTTGGAATGATGGTGGTAGGTTGGAATATCTTTATTATATGTGACTTGGGCAATACCAACTGCTCATGGGCTAGAAGTGTTGGCTGAGTTGGAGGGGGTGGGTAAGCTTTATTTTTATGCAGCTGAGCTAAACCATCAAAATTAACCCTTGCTGGAGTGTGTTTTCTTTCATAGAATAAGATTTGATTTGGGTTGGCTTGGGTTGCCTTCCTTGGGTAGACTGTAAACGTTATTTTCAGGAACGCTGGTGTTCTGTTATATGTGCTCTTGGAAAGATGCTGCTTCCTACATCGTGGAGTGAAGGGATTTGCTGCCCGCCAGAGCTTTCCTTATCCTCACAAAGAGATTACTTAAAAGCCAGCTCTGGGAACTTTGTCTACGCCTCTGTTAGGAAAAAAGACCTAACACAGGACGGCAGCTTCTGAGTGTTCACTGTGTGCAGCCTGTAAGCCCTGGGTTTTCTCTGATTTTTCCCACAGGGAGAAAATGAAATAGTTTTCAACATGGCATGGCTACGCAGAACAACAGTCAAGATCTATATGGCAACAGGGAAAGGGAGGGAGAAAATAACAGACTACTTAGACTGCTTCTTTTTCCTTGTGCAAAAAGAATTCTGCCTGTTTGGAAGTGGTGGTCATTCTCTTGCACTAATTGTGCTGAAGGTAGTTGGTCAAAGTGAACAGGCACGCTGTAGCTTTAAAAAGTCAGCCATGAACCAGAAAGCAGTTGCGGCTTGTGTGTGATTCCTAACGTCATGTTGGCTGAGAGCCAGCCTGTTTTTATTTCACTGTGTCAAATTGTACCTCCTTACTGAATTCCTTTGCCAGAGAAAATATTGGGGTTTCTTTGGCTGTTCTTGATAAGCCTATAAAAATGATAGGTTTTAGTTGATTCTAGGTAGGTTTTCTTCTTACTCTTTCAGGGGAAAAAGCAAAGAAAAATAACAGTAGTGATAATAAGGCAATGTAGTGTGCTGTCGCAGAGTGCCGCCGTGAGTTGTTTTGTTTTGTTTCTGGGATGTTTAGCAAATGGTGAATGTACAATAGTTCCCAAGCAAAGTGCCATTCTCGTAGCTGGAGCAGCAGCACACCCTCCCTGTCTACTCTGACTGTGGATGCATGCGATAGCTATGTGTATATTAAGTGTTGGGTTTCTTTAGCAGTGATCTGAGCGACTTAGCAACTGGAAGTTTGTGTGTGTGTGTGTGTGTGTGTGTCGGGAGTGGAGATTATCCCACGCCTGCAATGTTGTTTGCTAATCATCCACTTTGGGAAGAACGATAGCATCTTGTGACTGTATTGAATGATGTTCTTGCCATGTCACAGTAACCCCTGGAGGAGGAGTGCCGAAGTCTAAAGTGATTAGAGAGGAAGTGTATTTAATTTATGGCTTCAGCTGAATAAGAAGAAACTCTGGACCAGGCTTTTTGTTTTGATTTTTCTTTTCATTAAAGCAGCCCTCCCCCCATTTTCCTAATTGTATGTGAGTTGTGAGGGTTTTTATTTTTTCACATGTTCCTCATCCGATAAATGTAAAGACAGTCGTGGGTGTTATTGTATCTCAAATGTTTTGATGACTGTATGTAAATCTGATAGGCTGCCTCCCCTCCCCCACCACCACCATCACCCTTTCTGTGTTAAGCTATCTGATTTGGTGTGTGTGTGTGTGTGTGTGTGTGTGTGTGTGTGTGTGTGTG
>NC_022022.1:40079115-40080137 GCF_000317375.1 Microtus ochrogaster | reverse complement strand
AAGCACTCTCTGCTTTAAATCAGTATGGCCATCTCCCAGAGTTTTGATGAGAATATGAGGAAGCAAAACACTTTCTGCCAAAAGCTTGAATTAATTCTTTTCTGCATTTCATTGATAGCTAGAAGCAAGGGGACTGAACAAAGAAACAAAAAACAAAAAAAGAAAGAAAGAAAGAAACAGGAGGGAAAAAAAACACAGCCCACAGTGGGAGGGGCCAGGAAGAGAGGATGGTTTTCCCCAGTTTGAGTCTGAGTTGCAGTGTCTTCAGGAGCCTGGGCAGCCTTGAGGATGCCAGCCCCAGTTTGGAAGGAGGCTTCAGTTCCATTTACACCTTCTTACTGTCAAGATGGAGAGGGCGCTGAAAATGGGAGCACCCATCCATCACCCAGTCCTTCGGGCTTTCTCTCCGGTCACTGGGGACTGGAGATTTAAACAAGCATCAGGGGACCCGTGTGAAGCTGTAAAAGGGACCATTCGGTTTCTAGTTGAGAATATGTATTCTCTCACTTTCTGAGAATTAAACCCAAGCTTTTCTCCCATATTGATTAGTTGCGGAAGTAAAGGAACCCTGCAAGCCTTCCCATGCTCTCTGTTGACATGGACAACAAGGAACATGGCTGTGTCGGTGTCAAAAAGTAAGTGAGGCCCGCTTCTGAGTTCTGCTTCTGCCAACAACACAGGGACCTGGTGTCTGGTGTTGTTCTTCTTATCTACTGTAGTACAGCATTTGGGGGGGTCCGTTCGTCTGCAGTGTCCACCAGCTACCTGTCCCCCTTTAACTCCAGTCTGTAGTCCAGCTCTCTGACAAGTGGGAGCTCTCGGAGTCAAGGCCGATGGTGCCATGCTCTGGATCAGAGGCTTGAGGAGTTAAAGCCCGACATTCTCATACGAGACAAAGTCTGTGCAGGCGGATTCCCAAGTTCATAGGCTGCTAGGGTGGGGGCAGAAAATAGAGGCTGAGGTTTGTGTTTGTTTTAACGCCGCCACCTCCAACTTCAAAGCTAACAGTGACAGTGTGTGTC
>NC_022022.1:40065621-40078605 GCF_000317375.1 Microtus ochrogaster | reverse complement strand
GGCGGATCTCTGTGAGTTCAAGACCAGCCTGGTCTACAGAGCTAGTTCCAGGACAGGCTCCAAAGCCACAGAGAAACCCTGTCTCGAAAAAACAACAACAACAACAACAAAATCAATTCCAGAAACTGAGGCATCCCTGCAGTGTTGACATCTTTCCCCTTAGACGTGAGTCAGAGAAGTGGGCAGGCCACGGGGGCACCTGCTCTTTATGGGTGGAACTTGTGAGAAGTGAGCTATAGTATGAGCTGTGGTGGGAACATTCTCGACTCGCTTGTCCAGAAGGGTAGCCATCAGTTCAGTGTGGCTGCTAATGACTTGGAATATCACTAGTGTACCCGATGAAACTCTTCTCACTTCATCTCTGTCTCTGTAAAGGGGACAACCGTAGTCAAACCTAGTAGTGAAAGCCTGGAGAGGGAGCTGCTCGGGAGGCTGAGACAGATAAAAGACCCAGCATGGGTTCTAGAGCGAGTCTGAGGCCAGCTTGAGCTACTTAGTGTGGCCCTGTCTCAAAAACAGAAGGGAAAAGAAGGCAGAGGCAGCCCTGTGGTAGAGTGCTCACCTAGCGAGTGTGGAGCCCTAGATTTGATCCCCATCAATAATAAGAAAAAACTTCATTGAAATATTATGTATGTATATAGCAAATTGCCTGTGCTTAAGAGATAAATTTGGGTAAGTTTTAGCATTTTTGTACCCGTCAAGCTACTGCTACCATTGACATAATGAACGGACGCCTCATCCCCACTCTCCTCATTGACATAATGAACGGACGCCTCATCCCCACTCTCCTCATTGACATAATGAACAGACACCTCATCCCCACTCTCCTCCTAACCCTTAGCAGTCTCTCCCTTCTGTTCCCTGCGTCCATGTCCCCAGGCCACCGTGGATAAGGTAGCAGTCATTGTAAACTCGTTTGACTTTGCTAGAATTTTGCATAAGTGAGTGTACTTTGTACATATATAATATGCATATAGAACACCTACTACTTATCTAGATTGGTATCACAATATAGTCTGTAATTTATGCGTATTACTGTATTACTGGCTCATTATCTTTTTTTGATTCAGTGTCTCACTATGACACCATTGCTTGCTGGAACTTGTGTAAACTCGCCTCTTTCTCCCAAGTGCTGGGATTAAAGGCATGCACTACCGTACTCAGCTTAGTTCATTGCTTTTTACTACAGAGTATTATTTTATTACCTAGGCACACAAATATTTATCCAACTACATGGTGACAGAGAATGGAGTTGTTTCCATTTTTGTAGGTAGTATCCAAAATGAAGTTGCTTTGATTGTTCACGTTCAGGTCTTTATGTGAATAGGTGCTTTATTCCATTTTGTATGTACGTAGGAAGGGATTAGAGTGCTTGGCTATATGATAGGTATATGTTAAACTTTGTAGCAAGTCTTTTCCACATCCATTACTATCAACAGTGCATACCTCAGCCGTTGCATTTCCCCCATGAAATCTTCCCTATTAGAGACAGTGATGAGGGTTTCACTCTCGTTTCCCTAATGCCTTTTGATGTCTTCTCTGATGTTGATTTGATATCCGTGTATCTTGGGTGAACTGTTGTTGAAATCTTTCACCTCAATTTTTATTGGCTTTTATTCATATTTGTTGTGTAGAATTTCTGTGTACTCTGAATACATATTTTATTGGATTAGTATTTTTTCAAATTTGCACCACAAAATTTCTATGTATTATAAACACAACAAGTTCTTTATTATGACGTGTTTGTGGCTTGTTTTATTATTTTCCTTTAAAGTGTTTGAAATGGAAAAAAGTCTTTAATTTTGCTGTGGTCCTGCTTATTTCTTTCTTTTGTGGATAGTGCTTTGGGTGTCACAGTTAAAAATTCATAGACCAAAGTCTTGGCAACTTTCTTCTAAAAGTTTGATAATTTTAGCTTTAGGGATTTAGAACTATGATGTTTAAGTTAGTTGGGTTTTTTAAAAAATGATTTATTTTATATGTATGTACGTGAATGTATGGGTATGTGAACGTGCATGCAGGTGCCTGTGGAGACCTAAAGAAGGTGTGGGGTCCCCTGCAGCTGGAGTTCCAGGCTGTTGAGAGTTGCCCAATGTGGGTGCTGGGAACCAAACCCAGGTCCTCTGTAAGAACAGTAAACACTCTTAATCACTGAGGCATCTCTAAAACCTCTCAAATTCATTTTCATTTGGATAGTGAAATAAATATTAACATGTTTTGTTTGTGTGTATGTGCGTGTGTGTGACTGTGATGGTGATTTTTTTTTACTATAGATAGCCAAATTATCTAGCACCGTTTGTTCAAATGCTTCTGCAACATTTTTTGACAAATAATTGATTCTGTGTGTGGGTCTATCACTATCTGATTCGCTGATTATTTACATATATGTGTACCAATGTAGCACTGCATTGATAACACTGGAGCTTTGATAACTATGGCCTCAAATTAGGTAGTGTTAACTAACTTTGCTCTTCGTTTCCATGGTTTCTTTATATTTCCTTATGATTTTAGAATTGGCTGTCTCCCCCTCCCCGCCCCCGGGGGACAGGAAGAAAGCAAGGAAGAAAGGGAGGGAGTGAGGGAAGAAGGAAGGAAAGAAACCTAGTGGTATTTACATTGGGAAAACCTGGTGACATTTGAATTAGTATTTGCACAAACTGGTTTGGGGAGGACTGACACAGAGAGCACAGTGTGACTCTCCATTCACCTGGCTCTTTAACTTCTCCTCATAATGCTGCATAGACTTGTGAATGTCGGTCTTTTTGCCTGGTGTGTCCCTAGATCTTTCTTGTCTTTATGATACAATGGTTGTTGTTGCTGTTGGAATTTTCAGCGCTTTTTTGTTAGTCTGTAGAGCTAGAGTTGATTCGGTGTGGTCTTATTTTCTACAACTTCACTGAACTTATTTCTAATCACTTTTTTAGTAGAGTCTGCAACATTTTAGAATCTGGACTGTCATTCCTTTTCCTTAAATACGGTTTTACTTACTGTCCTCGAGCTTCATGTTTTGTTTATATTTCCTTCCATTTTGTTAAGTAAATTCTCTGGCAGATGATTAAAACGTGATCATGGTAGACACTCTTGTTTTATTCTTTATTTTACTGTGTCTCTTATCCTTTTTATCCCATAGACAAGTGTTTTTTATCCTGTCACCTGCTTTTAAGATTTTTTTAAAAATTTGTGTTCTACTTTGATTATGAGGCTTGGAGTGACGTTTTGTTTCTTGTTCTTGGGGCTTGTTTTCTTTTTTTTTTAGGTCTGTGAGACTAGTTTTCATTACATTTGGAGCAACATTTAACTATTATTATTCCAAAAAATGTCCCTTTCCTTATTTCTGTATGTGTTTGACTACTTGATGTTTTTCATAATTCCCTGATACGCTGTTCATTTTTCAGTGTTTCCCCTGTTTGCTTTAAGTAACTTCTGCTGCTGCATATTTAATTTTTCTCAATTTTGTCTCTTAAAATTCTAATCTCTTGTTTAAAATATTTATGTATATTTTTATTCATAAAATATATTCATCATCTCTAAAAATTAATGTTGAATTTGTGTGTGTTCATGTTCCATGTCTTAACATATTTAACCTTTTCTCTAGCTTGCTGATATGCAGAGTATAGACATAAAACTTTAATTATTTGAATTAATTGCTCAATTTAACTGGCTAATATTTGGTAAATTTTTGATTAGATGGTAGGCAGTGTGGATTTTACTCTGTTCAGTGCTGGATTTTTCCTAAATTCATGCAATTGTTTGATATAGGTTCCCAGGTGCTGTTTTCTTGGAAACCGTTTATCCTTTCAAGTCTCTCCTCTGTTTTCTGAGCCAGGACCAAAGTTGCATTTGATCTAGGTCTGTTTCCTGACCTTTTACTGGAGCACGACCCTCCTTTGTACTATTCCGGTGCTCCTGAGTTATGATATCTTCCTAGCTGACAGGTTAGAAAAGGCACTATTTTGCCCATGCATGATCTCTGATGATTTTTTTCCCTCTAGTACTGGGTGAATTTTTTGCCCCAGCCTCAGAAAGTTCTACAGAAATACTGATGAGAATTTTGCTGAACACTCCAGGGAAACCCTCTGCAGGCCTTTTGAGTTAGTCTCTACATGTCTTTCTCTCCTAACTGTCCAGAATGCTTACTGAAAACCCTCTCCAGAATCTAAGTCAATGGTCTTACCTTTCTTCTTTCCCTTCTTTCAGGGCCATGATTCTTTAGGGACTATGGCCAATGTTTTGAGTGACATATTACTTTATATTGTCTGCTTGTTCAGTTGTCTTATAAGAGTAGAAGAATGAATGTGGCCTTCATTGTCCACTCGGACTGGAAGTAGGCATTTCATTCAACCCGCATGGCCACAGACGACCATCTGTAACACTGGAGAGGGAAGACTTAGGGTACCATGTAGACTCTCTGAAGTCATGAAACATCAAGTCTTAAAGATGTGGCTGTGCACTGTAAGACGTCTGTAGCATCTGTAGCATCTGCAGCCTCTGCTAGTGGTCTCTATTATACCTAATCTCCATCATGGAAATCAGGCATGCCTCTGGATACTGTCAAAAGTTTGCCAAAGCACAAACTCATCCCTTACTGGGAGATGAAGTCATTCTAAGCAAACCTGTACTTTAGAGATATGTGACGTTTGCTGGTGCACAGACTCATTCCTTATGGGGAGCTGAAGTCATTCTAAGCAAGCCTGTACTTGAGGGTATGGGATGCTGTAAATTCTAGGCATCGCTACTCATTTACATTTTGGATACTGGTCCTTTCTACTTAAAACTGTAAAAGGACCATACATTTTAAAACTATTTCAACCTGGTGAGTTCTTTGTCTTCTTTCTTTTGCTTCTTGTTTTATATATTACAGAAGAAAGAGAGAACGAAGAAGAAAGTAAATGTTGTAAAATATTAACAAATTGGAGAATCTCGGTAAAAGATATATGAGATATTTGCACTGTTCTTCAGTTTTCTTGAAGTCTGAAATTACTTTTTAAAAACCACGTTGTGAGAAGGAAGAAAGTCAGGAAAGAAGATATGTCTCCCTTTAGGAAAAAGCAGACCTCAACCCACGGCAGGAAGCCAGAGGCCAGCAAGCCTGACACTGCAGGTTATGCCTGAGACTTTGAATCGAGTCAATATGTTCAGGACACTTGGACGGCTCCTTGATTTTGCTTCTTAGCTATCAGAAGAATAATGCTTACTTAATTTATTCCTGCTTTGATTGTCTTGACAATAAAGGAAAGGTTGGAGTTGCAAGGTTCAAAAGAAAGCATGTGTGTAATGAATTACTCAGGAATTGCGATGGCAGTCATTGTGTTCCAAGTTAGACAGCATCACAGCACCTACTGTGAGTCATGCCTTGTGCTGTCTTCACAAATATTGTTCCATCTAATGACTGCAGTGTTTGATATTTAAATATATTACAGCGATTAACATGACTAACCGGGGCCAGAAAAGTAACTATGTGAAATAGTTTTTATTTGAAAGTCACATGGGAAAGTGGCAAATCTGAGATCTAAACTCGCTGTTTGACATCCAAGATAGCTCCTTTTCCTCCCAGGCTGGTGCTGGGCGACAACAGTCCCATAGGCTGGAGTGAGTCTAGTTGTAGGCATTTTGGAGCAGACTTGTTTCAATGTTGAACCGGGTTCTTTGTCTTGGCTAGAAGAGGGGAGGGTTGAAACTCCAATTTCAGGTCTTTAGTTTTTTAGGCATATTGACCTAAAAGGGAAAGGATACACACTAAAACGTATTCTTGATATTTCTAAGACGTTTTCCTTCTGCTTATTCATTATTCACTATGTGTGGTACTGTTTCACACAAGGACGTTTTCATGTGATACCCTGACAGTTTTAAACAAACACCGTAGAAGAGTTCTCTTCCTTGCTTGCTTCTTGCATTCACTCCTACTAAAATCTGTCATAGTTCACATTTTGGGGTGACTTCAGTTGTGGCTCAGCCACGATGGGTTCGTACGTTCCAGGTTAGGGTGTGTGCGGGTTAGAAATGTTAGGTAGGAGGAACAGATATGAAAGAAACAGAGACGTAGGCTAGAACCAGGAGGGCAACTCAGTGAGGACTGAATTTGCCTGCATTTAATTTTCATATGCTCTTATATCCCAGAACAAAAGTGGGGGGGGGGGCAGAAGGCAAAAGGCTGCTTTAACACAACACGAAGGACAACCAGAACAGATACTAGCTCCAGTACTTGAGATATCAAGCCACTATTTCCTGAGTAAAGCACTTGGTGTTTTGGGTAGGATCTGCAGTGAACCCACCCTAGACCAAGTATCCTGTAGGCAGCCACTCCCTATGTCAAACCTCCCATTTTAAAATAAAGGAGAATAGACCTGAATTCTCTGACCTTTGGTCAGGGTGGAGGGGATCCACCTCTATCTTAATGTCTAAAACACCAAGTAACCACACCCTGGGTCAGGGTATACAGCCACACCTGTTGTCAACAACTTTGAAAGAGCAAAAATCAGCTCAAACTCTGTGACCTCCAGTCAAGGAGGAGCAGGACTCACATCTGTGGGTCCCTACAAAAAATCTCTCAAACTTGATCCACAGAACTGTTTGATTTCTAATATGGATCCTTGTTAAGATTTTGGTGATTTTGTGTCTGTGCCAATTAGATGTTGGCATGCCAACAACCAAAGCTTCGATCCCACTTGAACACTCTCTGAAGGGCAAGAGGAAATGGGTTTTCTGTATGAGATCTTCAACAGTAAACACACAGAGCTATATGATAAACAAACAACTAGCCCCAGCAGAGCACTCACTCCCCAGAATACGATGTTTACATGGCTCGTTAGCATGGGAGGAGGTACTCAGGATGAGCTGTGACCAAGAAAATGCAAATCAAGTCACAATCACAAACTCATTCACTTGGCAAATGTTTAAAAATATGAAACTAGCGGTCATTATGAAGGGTGTGGATTGCTAAGACAGTGGTGCTCCAGAGTGTAAGTGTCTTTGAAAAAGAGTTCATCATTATTTTCTAGCAAATACTGTATATCTCAGCAGTTCAGTGTGTGTGTGTGTATGTGTATGTGTGTGTGTGTGTGTGTGTGTGTATATATATATATATATTGTCCTGTAGGAATAAATTTTGAGCCACTCAAGTACTTTAAAATTTTTCTAGAGGACATTTGTGAAACAGATGAAAAAAATTTAGTAATGTATTTTATTTAACTATGTTATCAACATAACATTATTGAGGTATTTTACATTTTTGGCATGTGTTTTATAAACCTATTATGTAATTTTTACTTTTTGTATCTCCAGTTGAACGCAAGTTTTTCTTGTTTGGTCTGCATTTGGAGTTCACATAATTTACAGTTGGAAATACTGTAATCGCATCCCCAGCCGGCTCCGGAAGTACTGGTGTGCTGTCGTTCTTTCACCAGGCTGTGGGCTTCCCGTGTTTATCAGTGTCTGCCCCATCACAGAGTTAAAAATACCTCATCCTAGTTAAGATTTATTCACTGATAATTGTAATTAAACACTTGCTGAAGATATTCAGAAGGGGGCATTTAGCTGCTCCTTTAGAAACAGGTGAGTAGGGCCCTTAAAGTCTGTAAGAAAGAGGAGAGGATTTGAGTGACATAAGCAAAAGCCTGGGCGGGGGAAATCGAGGCTGTTGTTTGCTTGGGTTTCAGTACAAATCAGGGCTGCTGGGACCAAACCTCTGGATGCTAAGCTAAAAGAACTCAGAACAGACAGGAAGTTTGACGAGTTATTTGCTTCCCAGCACTCTTCGTCACGTGGCTGTGCCGCAGCTAAGTGCACTCAACCCTTATTTACTGGAATATTTTTAAACTAAAATTGTCTTGTCAACCTTTGAGGCATTCTTTCCTTTCCCGGCTCAGCCTCTAGCCAGATGTCTGCTTGTTGATATGATGGGGAGAGGGAAATGGCGAGGAAGCTACAGCTCCTTTAGTGGCTCCTTCTTAGGGTTCTCATAAGCAAGGAGATCAATATTAATTTATTAGAACCAAAGTTAAATTACTTTTAGCCGAAGGCTATTTTAAAACATGGGCCTGGAGTAGGGTAATTTGATTTAAAAATAAGTCATAAAAATAAAGTCAGTACAAAATAAGAGTACATTTCTGAGTGCAAAAATAAGTAACGTTTAGAAATAGTTTCACAAAAAGCAATGTGACAGATATATTGTCATAATCACTAGCCAGGATCAAAAGTGCCTTTTTTTTTTTTCTCCTAAACTGAAGGATAGATGTGATGGTTTGAAAAACTTGTGAGATTCATATAGACTATATTTATCCAAAGTGTCCTTGGCGAGCCTTTCATTTGTGTGCCAAATACCTGAGAAATACAAGCTCAAAAACAAGAGGGGTTGATTTGGGGTCATGTATCCGAGAGATTTCAGTCATGGTCACCTGTCTCCATGAGGGAAGACACAGCATCATGGTTATGAGCATGCTCAATGGCGAAGTCTGTCAACACATGGTGACTAAGTAGAGTCAGGAGGAGTGCAGGACAAGATTTAACTTTCTGTGACACCCCCTCAATGACCAGCTTCCTCTGACTAGGCCCACCCCTTAATGCAGTCATGCCAGCAATGCCATCAAATTATGGACCCATCAACGGATTATTTCAGTGGCTGCTCTCAGCAGCCAGTCACTTTGTATGGTTTATCACATGAGCCTCTGGGAAATGGTGTCCTTCACCTCAAATCAAAGTCCCCAGAGGCTCACAGCCATCCCATAATACAAGATGCACCCAGTCAAATTCAGGGAAGACCAAAGTCTTGACAGTTTCAACACTGTTCAAAAGTTTAAGTCCAAAATTTCCTCTGAGACTTGATGTAACCCTTAACCTGTGAGCCCCCATGAACATAACTTGAAAATTGCATTCTTATAATAAGAAGTGGCCCAGGAGAGAGTCGTAGTTAAAGAATGAGGTATTTGGAGACTAGAGATAAATGAAACCAAAGTAAAACCAAAGCCTGGTAGGGCAGATGTCAAGTTTGTAATTTGTTCAAGGTAGAAGGATGCTGAGGTCCGAAGAGCTCAGGCAGCCTTGCCCCGTGCTCCTGCCAGTACAGGCCACATGGCCCATCTCTTGACCTTGTACCATTTGCTACCACAGCTCTTCTGGCAGACATTCATCAACTTCTTGGGATGTCCCTTGTACCTTCTTCGTGCATTTCCCTCTCCGGAGTTGCCCACAGGGAGTCCAGTCCAGCCATGTACTTCCTGCTCTCCAGAAGGCTCTATGGTTCTACGGTATTTCTTCCTACTTATCTGCCAAACCAATGAGGCACAGTGACATGAGAGTCAGTCTCCTGTTCAGGAAGCAGCCAGCTGTCTTGGACTGTGATGGCTGTGGCCTTTGAACCTCAGGAAACTGTACCCTACATCCACTGGTGCAGAAAAGATGCCCTTGGGTTAATCACGTCTCAAGGGAAAGTCTGTTGGACGAATCTACATCTTGTACCAGTGACTGTGCTTTCTCCTCACCAAGTGTCCGCAAGGCTTCTTTCTTACTGCCCCGGACAATGTACTTGGTTTCTTTTTAGCGCCTAATCTCTAACAACTACCATTTGTTTGGTCCCAACACTAAATGCACGCCTTTTCTGGGCAATCTCTGGGCATTTCAAATCCATCCACTCTGCTTTGGCTCCCAGTTCTCAGTGTGGCCCTTCCTAGTAAATCATAGCTTTGTAACAGTGTTGATGCTAAGTGGCTGTAAGATATCCTTCCCTGAATTAGTTAGTCCATTGTCTTTAAATTCAGCCTCCTGTAAAGTCTCAAGGCACAAACAAGATGCAGATAATTCTTTGCTAGAAAATAGCCTGAAGGTAACTAATCTAAGTAGTTATTCCCCTAGTCTGAGATCACGATTTCCTCAGATGACTGCAGTAAGTTCACACTCCCATTCTCGTTTGTAGTAATAGGAGCGGCGGGGCTGTGTCCCCAGCACCCCGGCCGCCTGGCTAGCTTATGCCCCGAAATAACAACACACAAATCGTATTCATTTAAACACTGCTTGGCCCATTTCTATCTAGCCTCTTCTCGGCCAACTCTCGCACCTGGACTAGCCCATTTCTAGTGTAGCCCATGAAGTGGCTTACCAGGGAGATTCTAGCCTACGTCCATCCTGGGTCGGAGCTTCATCGCATGTGCCTCAGAGAGCAGAGCTCTTGCGTCTGCCCTGGAGATGGGGGCATGGCGTCTCTCTGAGGCGTCTGCCCCCGAGAGGAGAGCTGTCGAGTCTGAGCTCACTTCCTCTTCCTCCCAGCATTCTGTTCTGTTTACTCCTCCCACCTATGTTTTAACCTATGAGGGCCAGCCAAGCAGTTTCTTTATTTTTTTAACCAATGACCTTGCTCCATCACTTGTTCCTCTTCCACTCTCCTCAAAATGTGGCTCTGATAGCTCACCCCTTCCTAGATGGTCGTTTGCTGATTTCCTGGTATGGAATCCTCAGTGTGGTCTCCAGGATATTGCCATGGCTCCTTGGCTGACTGCATCCCTACCACAGAGCTTGGAATGAATAATCTTCTCTTGACTTCTTTATACATTTAATGGCCTTTTAAACTCCCTAGGCCTGCTGTGTCACAGCACAGGGTTTATGTCCTCCTTAGCTGTTGTATAACCTGCGGCTTCCATCTGCAGCACGCTGTTGATCAGTGACCACCCTGAAACACTGCAGGGCATGTAAGGCTTGCTATGCCTTTTGCTCCCAAATGCATTTCTAGTTGGAGAGTGGAGGCCTTTGTCCCATAGGATGTCCGTTAAGCTCATGGGAATTTGCCACAGGAACAGGAAGCCTTTGAAGGGTTTGATCAGGGAAACAGTGTGATCAGCTGGACTCTCTGTGAACTGCCGTGGATGAGGTTTAGGCGGTGCTCCTGAAACAAGTATGAGTGCGGGAGAGTCCCAGAAACTGCAGAGCCTTGCTTCTCTCTGAACCCAGGGTGAAAGGCTACCCAGGCCTCTCAAACATGCCTGATTTCCATCTCTTTAGTCGCTGTCATTCATTCTGAACAGTGCCGACTGACTTCCTTCAGCGCAGGCTTGACACTGAGAATAATACGGTGAGGACCGGCCATGTTCAGATGTGTGTCTCTGCCCCACATCTCCTTAACCCAGCATGGAGGGCGCTACAATGAATGAAGTATTGGGTTTGGGAGTAGATTATAAATTAGGTACTTCCTAGTGCCAGGAAGTACCTTAACACAGAGGCAGCCCCTGAATTGCTTGGAGTGGTACGGATTCGTCAGGCAGAGAGAGTGTCAGAAGGGGTCGGAACAGAATGCAGCAGAGAAGCATGCTCTGTGAGAAATGGTCTTTTCTCTGAATTGGGAGGCCTGTGTTAGAGTCACATTGTAAAGTAAATATTCACACTGAATTGCAGAAGGAACATTAAACGATTGCCCACCAAAAGTGACTGGGCCACTCTAAATGTCTCTGAGTTAAACAGTGTTTGTGGGAACCATTTTCATTAAAAGTCAAATACTTTACTAAGAAATCATTGGCTACTCCAGTATGAGTAATGATCACAAGAAGCTAAGACACAGAAGAAGCATCATGAGTCCTTCTGTGGGTAGACTGGGATAGGCCCTGGGGGAAGTGAGTAGCAGGCTCCTAGTGAGCTGGCTCAGATGGGTCCTGGAGGGCAAAGCAGTGTAGCCTGTCGATCCCTGCATTTGTGCCACACTCTGACACCTTGGATCTG
The DNA here is from genome assembly GCF_000317375.1 of Microtus ochrogaster. NCBI lineage: Eukaryota > Metazoa > Chordata > Mammalia > Rodentia > Cricetidae > Microtus > Microtus ochrogaster. Next base: position 40,066,908 of record NC_022022.1, on the reverse strand, counting down.
TGTTTTGTAGTTCCATGGAAAATGGAAGGCCTCCCGATCCTGCAGACTGGGCTGTGATGGACGTCGTCAATTATTTCCGAACAGCAGGATTTGAGGAGCAAGCCAGTGCTTTCCAGGAACAGGTAACTGAGACTGCAGAAACACAGGATGTCAGATCCCTCTGTTCACACTGAGCAGGGAATGAAGAGGGAGCCCAGAGAGCAGAGAGCAGTGAGGGGGCCGAGAGGCGCCTAGACAGCAAGGAGGAGCGCGGGAGTGGCAGTTCCTCCTCCAAGAGAAAAGTCAGCCGCTGAAGCACAGCTGCAGAGAGGCAGCCTCAGCTCATCTCCCCCTGAGCCCTCCGAAGGACTGGTCATGTTCACGGTAGAAGGTTCAGTCGTGTCTTTGCTGGAAACTCTGGAGGAAGCAGACAGCAGGGAGGGAGGGAGGCAGGCTCTGGAGAGACATAGCACTCTCCACCACAACCGGCTCCAGTTCCCAAGGGGCTGCTCAGCACCTGATTTGCTTTATGGGTGCTCATCAAGGTAGAGCGTAGGGTACAGAGTCGAGTTCAGGTTCGTGGAGGGGGGGGGGGCAAGTTACTGGAGTTCTTTGAGGCTTTGTTTCCCATCTTCAGCATGAGATTGTCCATAGCTGATTGCCAGAAATGTTGTTCTGACAGTTTAAAGGAAAGAGGTACAAATTGCCCCCCTTTACACAGTGTTGATGTTAAAGATATTAATTTCTCTCTCTTGGGCCAGGGGTTGAGATTAGAGACAGGGAGAGCAGGTGTCTCTTCCCTCAGTGATTGAAGACTATTGAGCAGGCTGAGCCAGCATTGCAGGAAGGGCCCTTGTAGAGGCAGATGGGGGAGAACTTGTTGTCCACCCATCAGAACACAAAGCTCCTATCCCTCTTGCGACAGAAGCTGTAGTTTTCTAGGTATTAACTTCATTGTCCCATAATCCATTGAGAAAATTAGAGACTGAAGAGTGCGTCTGGCTACCTAGTCTGCATCCCTTCATCAGCGCGGCGCAAATTCAGATAAAGGAACCTTTTAAATGCCACCTTCGCCTGTGTCTTCAGGCAATATTTCCTTCAAACTTGATCCTCATACATATGTCATTTTTCGCTAGTTTGGAAAAATTGCCTAAGTAGAGCTTAAATGACTTTACACCCACTAGGCGAATTAAAATTAGAAAGAGAGTCAGTGCCAAGTGTGCCTGTGTAGCAAAGTAGGGTGCCCTGCACTGCTGGGGAGAGTGTACAGTCAACACATCCACCAAGATCCAGTGTACAGTCAACACA
>NC_022022.1:40063633-40065236 GCF_000317375.1 Microtus ochrogaster | reverse complement strand
ATCCACCAAGATCCAGTGTACAGTCAACACATCCACCAAGATCCAGTGTACAATCACCATATCCACCAAGATCCAGCGCTTTCACCCCTGGGTATACCAAAGGAAAATGAAAGCATGTCTATAAGAAGATTCGCCTAAAACTGTTGTTAGCAGCTTTTTCCAAAGTTTGCAAAAATTGGAAACCTGGGTTTGCAGTTGTATACAAAAGGAGTATACACACTGAGGTTCATACATAATGGAATACCACACGGTAATGCAAACAAATGAGTTCCTGATGCATACAGTAGTGTAGATGAGTCCCAGTAAAACTACCCTAACTGAGAAGAGCATTACATAACCGAGTTCTTGCTGAGTGGGGCCATGTTAGATTTTCAGACTGCTCAAACAGATCAGTAGTTGAATTAAAAAAATCAGTGCTTGGGTGTGAATAGGTAGAGGTGGGGAATGATTTGTGAAGGGATCTGAGGGGAACTTCTGGTGATGCCAACATTCAGTATGCTGATAAAGTCTAGAATTATAGGCAGTGTGTGTATGTGCGTGTGCTTGTGCGTGTGTATGCATACGTGTGTGTGTGTGTGTATCTCAAGGGTTAGTGTACTGGTTACTTTCATGATACTATGATAAGACACAATGACCGAGACAGCTTACAGAAGGAAGAATTTATTGGGCTATGGTTCCAAAGGGGTAAGAGGGTAAGAGTCCACCATGGTGAATCCGCATGTCAGCATGGATCAGACATGGTGGCAGGAACAGGTACCTAATACTTCCCATCCTGAACCACACACACAAAGCAGAGAGAGGGCAAAATGGAAGCAGGAAGAGACTATAAGCTTGCAAAGCCTGCCCACAGTGACATGCTTCCTCCAGCAAGGCCACATCTCCTAACCCTCCCCAAAGAGCACTACAAACCAGGGATCAAGTGTCTAAACACCTGAGCCTGTGGGAGACATTCTCACTCAGACCACCCCAGCTAGGACTGGAGGGATATATAGCACCGTATCCTGATCCGGCTGTGGGCTCTAGGTGTCTGCACAAGTCTCTGCATATACTCTGGCTGGTGAAAATTATTCATATTTTCATGTTCCATGACCTATACATTTTATATCAGAAAGAAAAGAACTATAAGAATACTGAACAGTGACATAAAACTCAAGTGTCTGGGGAGGATGTATTTTTAATGAAGTTAAGTTTAGAAAGTTTAAATTATAGGATTTAAGAGGTAGTAGATATTCACAGAAGATATTTTCCTCATTTCTGAAAATGTTTATATTAAAAACCTAGTGGAAAACAACAGCTTGGGTTGGAAAGTAGAAGCTAATCAACAAGAGCATATTTTATTTTGCTTTTTAATAGTATAATGTCCATTTGTGTCATTGAAATTGAGTAGCTCTCTTCTAAAATTAAATTTAAGTAATATTGTAAAAGGTTCACAAAAAAGGGGGGGCTCAGTTAAAAGGTCTCCTGGCCAGGTTCCCAGAGGACCAGAAGCCTTTCCAGGTTGCATTTTTGCTCAGATTCCTCTCAGACATGCCATGTGAGGAGACAGCGTGCTCCCTGGGCCTTACATGTGGGGAGACGGCATGCTCCCAGGGCCTTACATGTG
>NC_022022.1:40033805-40063503 GCF_000317375.1 Microtus ochrogaster | reverse complement strand
GGGAGACGGCATGCTCCCTGGGCCTTACATGTGGGGAGACGGCATGCTCCCAGGGCCTTACATGTGGGGAGACGGCATGCTCCCTGGGCCTTACAGATTCCATACACAGCCTTGCAAAGGAGAGTGGCCACCACAGAGCTTGGCCAGGCAGTAACATTTTCTCTCAGGGATGACCTCATTCTGGCACTGGAGACACTGAGATGTAAATTGGAACATTTTATTGAGAAGTCCCCACACCATCGCTGTATCTAGCCTGCCAACTGTGGAGCTTCATAAACGAATTCCCAGAAGATGGAGCAAGTCCTGAAGTTCAAGCTCCTTCATCCATGGGAAGGTAGTGCAGTGGGTAAGGAGAGGCCCTTGAACTGGACTCTGGAGGTGACTTTCTTTTCTGGAGCTCTTTCTCCTGTTCTGACATTTTCATTCCCATTGAAGGAATTACATTTTCACTGAATAATATTATTCACTGAATAAGCCAGGATGGTCTGTCATGCCATGCTGTGATATGTTCCTGGGCACTGAGGCAGGCCCTCTAATGGATTTACCTGCTTCTTCCACCCACATCCCACGTCCAGCCTCTCCCAGACACTTAACCCCAAGTCAGCACTCACTAGTTATATCCTGAGGTGAACGCTGAAGGTTGTCTCCAGACTAAAGCTGTGTCTTTCTCAGGTACATGGCCAGATCACAGCAGCCAAGAAAACCATGATAAAATAGCTTTAAAGTCTCCCCAGGGCGAGGCTTGTCTTGCCATTTGACAGGAGCCGTGTAAGACAAAGAGCAGCCACTAACCGGCCCTTGAAAAGAGCAGATCCAGGATGGGCAACCCAGTTGCCGACGATTGGGAGATCATTGTTTCAGGGCCGATTCCTACAGTTGGATGTTAGAGTTCCCCGTCACACCTGCAGTGAATGAAAACCTAGCACGGTTTGGGATGATGTTAGGAGTCAAGGCCGTTGGGAGGAAACCAGGCATAGATGAGATCCTAAGGGCAGAGCCCCGTGACAGGGTTAGTGCCCTTCTCGAAGAGCTGAAGAAATGCACGAGGCTGCTCTGTCCACCCTCACAGAAGGCTTTCCACAAAGGTGGCTGGTCACCGGAAATTGATAACCTCTTCTCCTCATTCTATATGCCCTGCTGCCACTTAGCACTTAGAACTATTAAGTTTCCCTGTGGTTTGGGTATTTCCATCAGGTTCTCTGACAAGCCTCGCTTGAGCCAGAGGCACATCATAAACACTACTAAGAAGGGAGTCTTAAATCACTGCCCACTCCACCATCGTGACTGAGTGTGTCTAAGCCACTGCCTCCTCCACCATCATGACTGACTGTGTTTAAGCCACTGCTTGCCCGACCATTATGGCCGAGTGTGTGTGTCTAAGCCACTGCCCACACCACCATCATGACCTAGTGTGGGTTCAGGCTGCATTGGTAGCTTCTGTGTGACTAGAAATGTTGTTCTCCCTGGGGCCAGCTTGTGACTTCTGTCATTGGGCTGATGCTCTTCAACACCTGGGGACTTCAGCTGGACTCATTAGCATGGGTCCGCAAGGGAATCCATTGGTTAGTGACAGTGGGATAGAAGGCAGTGATGACCGCATGCCAGCGCCGTCTCGGCCATAGAGATAAAGAGCCTGTTTTCCCAAGTATCTTAGTAACAGACGTGAGTGGGGGGTCATGGCCCCTGGTTTATTTTCTCCTGATTTCTTCATGCTCACTGGTTGATCCTGGGACACTTGCTTCGATAGGACTCAGATCTAAATAGAGTGTTGAGTTCAACAGTAGAACATTGCCTAAGCTCCTACTTGGAGTCCGAGGTAACGTCTTGAGACAGGTCCTCCTGAACTGGACTTCCAATGGCATAGAACAAGATGAAAAAGACACTTTTGGCATAGTGATTTTTTTAAATGAGTGTTTAAAAAAATAACTGATGCTTACCCACCATGGGCATGGGTTGCATGGTGTTTTAAATCCAAGTATGTTAAGAATTTTACTTTCTTCAGAGCCTTTCAGAGACTGTTGACTAATCTCAGCAAAAATACCTCCACCTACCTCAGAACGTTATGATGGGCTTCACTTTGTCAAACGCTAAAGGCAACACTGTCTGGTTCAAGCAATGCCTTCTGTCTTGACAGTGGCATTGTCTGAGGCTTTTCACCACTCAAGCTGGATCTAGTCACAGGTCACAAAGACAGTCCCTCCAAGGGTGCTCAGTTACGTCGCTTCTGTCTCTGTCTCTCCAACTCACGTGTACTCATAGTATGGAAGGAGAAGACGCAAGAGCCTTGACATTCAGTCACTGCCATGTGGTGCAGAGTCCCCGTTCTTATGAGTAAGTGAGTGATGTCAGGGATTTTATTTCGGGAACACTGTGTATCTCTGAGATCACTTTCCCCCTCAGAATATCAGGACACAATAATGTGCAAATCAGAGAGGCTAATTAGCTATCCTCCGTTACCTTCCCCTTAGCCACAAAAACAGCCTCTTATCTGAAATACCCATCTGGTGAAGTCAATTTGAAACCTGAAGACTGGACTTTCTTTTCAGCTGGTTCATTGTTGCTAGCATGGATCAAATTTTTGAGGGTGCCATCTCAATAAAGATGAACAGAACTTGGTATTGCTGCATGTTGTCAGATACACTTCCCACCTAGAAAGGGATAGCTAAGTGGGAAACCCATCATAGCAACACTGAGCTCAGTGCCCAGAGGCATGCAAATACAGTGCCTCTGGATTCAGGATTCTCAGAAAACCAGGGACAAGACCAGCTTTCGTGGAGCTTCAAGCATCGCCAGCTCTGGAGCCCCGCTGTGAAATGTGTCCGAAAACCACGAGTGCCAGAGTGTCCGAGTGAAACGTGAGCTTCTCCAGCTCCTTGACAAAGTCAGCTCTGCATCAGCCCAATTAAAACCTCACACCTTAGAAAAGACTTTATTCACCTTAGCATTTTGTAATACTAGCACTGAAAATATTCAAGGTACTCTGGTGCTTGGTATTTCTTAGCAGTTGGGGGAACTCTGGAATGCTTAAAATATTCTATGGTATGATCAATTTATAGGGGATATGGCAACTCCCTTCAGTTCATAAAACATGGTTTTTTGTTTGTTTGTTTGTTTGTTTGTTTGTTTGTTTGTTTTAGGACAGAGTTTCTCTGTGTAGCCCTGGATGTCCTGGAACTCACACTGTAGACCAGGCTGGCCTTGAACTCACAGAGATCCACCTGCCTCTGTCTCCCCTCCCTGAGTGCTGGGATTAACTTTTTTAAAGTTAAAATGCAAGCAAAAGAGTAATGCTAATAGAAGTAGCCAAAGGGAATTAATTGAAGGCAACACTGGTTATGAAAACTACTTAAAGTGCATTTATTAACGTAGAATAAACCAAAGTACCCCTGTCAGCTGTTTGAGACAAAACAGCTGGAAAACGGTGGAGGGGCATTGAGTTACTTGTTTGGTGATTTCCGTAGTTGTGACAACACCCACTAAAATAAGGATAAAAGTATTAAAGCAATAGTTACTGCAAGCATTACTTTAACAAAGCCACTAAAAACCATCACAGTCAGAACCTCCTGAAGAAAGTCCATAATATTCTGTGCAGAAGAAAGACCAAACACAAAGGCAGGGGATTATGAAACAATATTCTTTGTCTTGGCAACTCCAAGACACTTGTATTAAGGGGTGTTGAGCAGATTGGCAAGAGATGGAACTGAAAAGCAAGCAGTGGATGGGAAAAAACTTTGGTTCCCCTAGCAAAAAGAGGCACTAGGGATCCACTGAGGGGCACAAATCCCACATGGGGATAGATGAGTGTAAGACCCTACCTGTATGCTTGAACACTTAGACCTAAGCTGTTTGGTGGCGCTGGTTGGGGAATTGTGGCGCCTTTGGGAAGCAGCTGAGAAAAGTCACCATTAGGAATGGGGGGAGGAGACCAGCCATGAGAGGTTTTCTAGAGTCTCGGAAGGGGGTAGCTTTATGAAGAATGAGCAAATCAACAAATTCAAAATCTCTCAAAAAGTCATGTCCTAGTGAGGTCTGGGAAGTTGCCCGGTGGGTTTCAGGGGTACAGGTGAGGAGAACGTGAAGAACTCTTCCTACTGAGTGGTGAGAGGCATGCAGACAGTGTGGGAGAAGCAGACACTGGACGGTCATGTAGGGTGCGTGCTCTCTTCTGAGACAGAAATCTAGACTAATATGCAGGAAGTGGCCAAAAGAATTCAATGGATTAAAATGGCAGGGAAAGGAGAAGAGTTAAATGAAGCTGAGCTCCCAAGGCTGTGGGAAGGGAGGATTTCAGCACTGCTCGCGGAGGAGCCAGTATGTGGAGAGACTGGCGCTTTGCGTCCAATGATAGGAATAGAAAATGGTACAGCCGCTCTGGAAACCTGGTGGCTCTCCAGGAAGTTAGGCATAGAGTTGTCATGACTCAGCAGCTTTTCAAAATGAAATTAAGGGAAGAGCTCAGATGCCTGCACTTGTGCAAGGCCATGACCACATCATTCACAGCAACCAGGCAGAAATGACTCAAAAGCCATGAACACATAAACAGATAAATAAAAAGTGGTATGTGCATAAAATGGACTATTATTCATCAATAAAAGGGGCTGAAGGTCAGATACAACACGAATGAATTTTGAGAACTTGCTAAGTAATAGTTATATAATTCATCTATATGAAACATCTGAAGTAGGCATTTATAGAGCCACAGGTAGATTAGTGGTCACCAGGAGCTGAGTCTCCTCTAATGAATATAAAGTTAATGGTTGGAATGACAGAAAACATTTAAAAGTAGGTAGTGATGATTACTGTACAACCTGGTAAGAATAATTATGTTACTATACAGTTAGAGATGGTTAACGTTGCATATTTTATATGATATAAAACTTAATTTAAAAATTAAACATTTGAGCTTTTAGGTATTATTAATTGGGGAGTGTATTGTACAGGATATGGGGGGCACATACCAGAGCACATATGTGGAGGTTAATGATAACCTTGGGGAGTCAATTGTCTCCACCCACCTTTACTGGATTCTAGGGATGAAACTCACTCACCAAGGTCTGGGGAAAGTGCATTTACCTGCCGTGTCATCTACCAGCCTATAACAGATATTTTAATACAATACAAATTTCTAATGTAATCTTAACCATATGTGATGGCTCAGTTGGTTAACATTTTCAAATATTTTATTTTAAAAATATGAAGGAATGATCAAGATAGGGCTGTTCTGAACTGCATTTGAGACATTGTTGATGCTTCATTTTCTGTGTTAACTTGACCAAACTAAGGGATGCCCAGATAGCTAAGGCAGCGTGACGGTCTGGGTGTATCTACAGGAGCGTTCATGGAGGAGATTACATTTGAATCAGTGTGCTAAAGAACTGTAATCTCCCCAGTGTGGGCAGGCGTCATCTGAGCCAAGGGTGGCACTAGTGGACCAGTAAGGTCGAGTGTCCTAGTTACCATCAGCTGTCAACCTTCCAGAGTCTGAAGTCAGCTGAGAAATAAGTCTCACTTGATTGTACTTATCAGGTTGGTCTGTGGGCTTGTCTACCAGGGCTGTCTTGAACTGTAATTGCTTTAGGAGGCCCCGGCCATGTGGGCAGCATCATTATCTGCACAGGTAGTCTTGGACTACTCAAGGAAAGCAGCTGAGCTGAGCCTGTGAGCAAGTCCCCAGCAGCCTTCCCCCAGGGTCTCTGCTTCAAGTTCTACTGCCTTGGTTCCGGCCTTGACTTCTTTAGTGATGAACCCTGCTCTGGAATTGTAAGCCACATAGGCTTTCCTGCCTACGTTGTTGCTATTTGTCAGAACGTTTTATCACAGCAATGGAAAGGAAACCAGAGCATGGAGGAAGAATGAGTTTACCCTGTGTGGTCTGAGGTATCTGTCGTCTCCATCAAACACTGCAGCTGTTAGTTCTCAGGCATTAGGAGGCTGACCATGACTTGCATCAGCAACCACCCCCCACCTAACCACCCACTACCTCAACCATTTTCAGGTCCCCAGACTTTTGAATTAATGCCACAGGTTTCCTTGGTGACCCAGGTACATATTAGACCTAACTTATCAACCCTTATTTGGCTCATTTCCTTGGAGGACCCAATGCACTCTGTCATTTAGAAACTTCCAGACGGTTTCTCTTTTTGTTTGTTTTGTTTAACTAAGCAGGAAACAGATTCTGCTTGGAGTGAAATGGAAGGGACAGAGGTTCAGTCCAAAACTAGAGAACAGCAGGAATGGTTCAGAATGAGCACCAAGGAGCATGGGAAGGAGATGATGAAAACGGAATCCTCTTTCTCTACTGGTCCAGCCTGGCTGAGGCTGTGCAGTGTGTCTATCCTGTTATTGTCAGCAGCACTGGTCTAGGAGTCACAGGTGCAGAATTACCAGCTTCTCCTGGCTTGGGCGCTTGTGGCATGGGCCGTAAGAAGGCAGTAAGCCTCCGAAGGCTACTTTAGAGGGTTAGTGAAAGAATGGCTCCCAATCTTCACACAGAAGGCTGTGGAAGGGACCAAGAAGAGTGCAGCACATGGAGTTGAAATGAAAGTTTGATTTCTGAGTGCAGAGGGAGAACAGACACCTGGCAGGATGGGTGCAGCTGGTTGGTGTTTAGTGCTGCCGAGGTTGGACTTGTCCGGCTGATGGCGTTGCAGGAATAGGTCCTAAATGTAGGTGGATCACTACCACAAATAGCTTATTACTCCTCACAGCAACAGTCTGATGGTTGATGAGGGTGGCTTGCTTCACTATATAGTCCAAAAGTCCAGGAGATTTGGCAGCTGTTGTCAAGATCCCCTGGTCACTGACACTAGTCAGTGGAAGGAGGAAGGGCAAGGGGGGCTCTAAGCATATGGTTTCATGGTCCACACGAAAGAGGCGCATCTCCACCCCTCACCTCAGGCCATCACAAGTCAGTCACACACCGCGCTGACTTACAGAGACTCTGGGAATGTCAAGTTGTGTGTCCTATGAGATGGTTTTGTGGTATGCTCAGCACCCGTGATCAACTTGACAGCCTGGAATCGCCTTGGAGATAAGCCTCAGGGTGTGCCTGTGGGGTTTATCTGTCTGCTTGACTGAGGTGGGCGGAGCACCCACTGGAGGTGGGCTGTCTGCACATGGAGCAAGGGAATCGAGCAGTCCCTGCTGTCTGCTTCCTGTCCACGGGTGCCGTGTGGTCACCTGCTTCAAGTTCTGCTACCTCAGCTCACCCACCATGGACTAGACCTTGAACAATGGGCCAAAATAAACCCTTTCTCCTCTAAGTCGCTTTTCTGAGGACATGTTGCCTCAGCAACAAGAAAGGGATTGAGACAGTGAATGCCCAGCTACACTAGAGCCCCCAGTGTCATGTCTTCTAAATGGCATTTGTGGCTTTGATATCGCTACTTAGTTCAGTTTTAAATACAGAGCTAAAGTTCCAGAAGGTTCACATTGACAGATCAGCTGAAGTATGTACTGAATGAGGAGCCAACTTCTGCTCCTCTTCCCTCCGTGCATCCATTAAAAACCCTGCTTAGATTTATTTGCCTCTGACCAGTTTCTTTGCTTGATGAATGAATTTTATTTTTTCTTTCATCAGAAATATATATATGGCTTTAGAAATTAAGATTACCACTACCCATGACCCCCGTTGTGCCAGTGGGGATATTAAATAACAACGGGCAGGGCCTGCAAGGCCGTCTCAGCAGTTAAGAGCACTGCCTGCTCTTCCAGAGGAGCCAGGTTCAGTGCCCAGAACCCACATCTTGGCTCACAGCTGTGTAAACTCTGGTTGCAGGTGATGACACCGTCTTCTGGCTTCTGCAGACACTGCACACAGTGCTGCATAGACACATACGCTAGTAAAACACCCATACACATAAAATAGTAGAATAAAACAATTTAAAATAGCACAAGGCAAATCACAGTGACGTTCAGGAGGCCACTAACAGCATTTGCCCCCATAGTGACCTTAAGTGGATGCTGGGTCTGCTGACCTGTGGCTGTTACAAATAAGACAAATAATGTCTAAGCCACAGAAATGGGTTAACAAGACACACACGATGTGCTTAGTTATTGTATGTGTGTTTGTCTTTGAATAAGATCGGGTCTCTCCAGTTTTTGTAGCGCCCATCTCAGATTCCCACCTCTCTGACACGAAGGCAGGCCCAGCATCCGCTGAGAGTCACTGGCTGGTAGTGATGACCTCATAGTCACCCCACAGTGAGCAGCAGAGACAGGGCGTGGGCGTGGTGGCATGAAAAGGACCCATACACTGAGGAGGAATTTCCCCACCAAAAGAGGTTTCACTTCAAGAACCATGTGAGGAAATTCAAAGCTGTAAACTTGAAAGATTGACCATCTTCCTTTCTGAAGTTGTATGGAAATTCTACAAAAATCTCAACCCTTGGTGGGGCAAGGCTGTCTGAAGGAACATGGTGAATTATTACAAAGTACTGGGGGTACCTCTGAATGCCTCCTCCTCTGATATCAAAAGGGCTTTCCACCACTTGGCTCTGCAAGTACATCCAGACAAGAACCCAGGAGACAAGGAAGCAGCAGAGGAGAAATTCAAGCAAATAGCAGAAGCCTATCACATCTTGTCTGATGCCAAGAGTAGAAAGGACTACGACAGGTCTAGATGGAGCCGGACCAAAGGGGAAATCAGAGGTGATGCCAGAGACAAGACCCATTTAGAGGAAGAAGTGTGCTTTCGGAGGGCACGCCGCACCTTCCAGAAGGTCACTGAAGATGAAGACCTCTTCTCAGGAGACCATTTGTTCTCTGGTCCCATGGCTCAGTCCAGAAGAGCCTCGTCCCCGTTCTTCAGTGTCACCCCCATCATGGACACGGGATTTTCTACTTTTGTGCCCCTAGGATCGAGACTTGGTTCTGCTGCCTCTGAGACATTTGTACCATATGTAAGCCATGGAATGGGGAAGTTCAGGCTGGTCACCACTTGTAGCCAGATAGTGAACGGTAAGAGAGTCGTCACAAAGAAAGTCGTAGAGAACGTGAGAGGACCAATGAAAAGAGAAAATCAACACCTACTTCCACAGACCCCTTCACGTGGTTGGTAAGAACTGCCATTGTATTCTTCACTAGGAATTGCAAAGGAGATTGGTGTGTCTTGACACCCATCAAAGATGGTTGGGATCAGAGGTGGAATGGCACAGACAGAGGTCTGCCTAGCCCAAAGCCCTCCTCCCTGTGGAGGGAAGTCTTAGGCCAGATGTTAATACAGCCAGGAGCAGAGCTGACCGTGCAGCCTGTTTTCTCACTCAGCAAGGGGTGGGGAACAGACACACTGCACTGGAAGGCAGAAGCCTAGGGCTCTTCCACTGCTGTCCCTCTGCCCCTCGCTGTTTGCCACCCAGTGATCTTCTTGGTGACTCTTCCTTTTCTTTCCCTAGCCTTTTTTTTCTGTGTGTGTCTCTCTCTCTTCGCATGTCACCTCCCTCCCTATGCATTTCCCATGGTTCATATGCTCAAGTTCAACTCAAGGAGTTATCTACCCACAGATCAATGCTGACAGAGAGTCAAGGGTTAAGGGTTTTACATCCGTGTCATACACTGGCTGCTGAGCACATGTCTGGAATCGTGTTCTCTGAGTCCTTCAGCAGTGCAGTTCAGTCGCTGCTTTCCTCATCTTACAGACGAGGAAATGAGGCTTAAAGAGATAGCGGCGTGTCCCACCCCTGCCTAATACCTAGTAAAATAATTGGCTCTGTCCCCCTTGATCTATAAATCTGGGGCCTCGGTTCAATTGGAAATTCAGACCTATCATCTCTATGCCGTGTTTCAATGCATCGGGACTTGCTAGAACTTATTAAGTAGACAGACTTTTTAACATTCTGGCCCAACAGGAATTTGGAGTTTGCTTATGTGTGAAGACAGGAAAGGAACACTGTAGCCAGTTAAGCTAGAAAATGCTCGCCCATTAACACAGAAATCCCAGGGTGTGAATTATATCTTTGTTCTCGCTTTAATTGTGGTGTATTTACAAACTCTTGTTTGTTGGTTGGGTCTGCTGAGCCAGAGTCTGCTGGTTGCATTGCACCCCTCCAGTCTATATTAATAAACTGCTGGGATCTGGGTGAGTTCCTCCTCAGAAACACTTATGATGAAGTCTACAGTTTCCAGTCGGTGCTGATTAGCAAAAATTGGGTTTCATTTGCAATTATAATCTATTATGGAAGTTAAATAACAAATTATTAGCTTTTTTAATCAAGGGACTTTCTCATTAGTGGGGTTTTGATGAAGCAAATGTTCTTATGCAGGCCTTGAAATTTTTAATCTTGGTGAATTTTCTCACTCTAAATGGGATACGCTTGCATCCTTCTGACAAAGACGCAGAAAGGAAGCAAAGGTGGACATGAATTCAGAAGGCACTAGTGCCATCATCTGCTAAGAAACCACCCACTGTTTGGAGTGGGGTGTATGAGATTCAGTGCAGCTGAGGGTCCAAGGTTGCTAACGTGTTGCTAGGTTCATTATTCAGAAAAGGGCCTGTGTGCATATAAGGGTGTCAAGCTGCCAAATGTACACTAGAAGGGTGTGGACAGAGATCAACCAAATAGAATCCCTGGCTGCTAAATTATTGCCTGCCCCCTAGGTTGTGGTAGGATTCAGATTGCTGCCTGTCCTACCAGAAGCTCACAGTCGCCCAGTACTGCATTCTGCCCTCGGAGCAGCTAGAGTCAGGGTTAAAGGGGAAGCCCTGTGAGCAGGTGACAGTACATTTCAGCACTTGCCCAGTGACTGTCTCCAGATGGATCCTTCTACCCGCTGCTCTGAGGTGAACTGCACTGTGCCTGGGGAACAAAGGGGAAATCATCAAATTGGAACATAAAACATGATCTTCCGTTTTGTCTGAAGGAAAATCCAGATCTCAGCATTTTCATAGACACTTGGCAGAAACGCTGAGTCGCAGGGGGATTCTGGCCAGCACTGATTCCTTCTTTCCACAATTCATGCTCGGTTAGCAAAGGAAGCTTGCTTGTGTAGACATGAAAACAGGCTCTGAGCGCAGAGGTGCCTGTTGGAAGCAGTGGGTTCTGTCGATGGAGCAGGGCTCAGTGCCATCTCATCCGGAGCAGAGGCTGAGCTCTGAGGTCACCAGATATTAGAGTGACGTGGTCACATAGTGTCCTGGGTCCTGCTGTGCTCACATACTGCCCTCTGCTCTGCTCCTGGGGTTTCTTTGGCGACCACAACTCCTCTCAAGCAAATTCACCTCAAAATAGTTAACAGGCAACTTGAACTCTTACAGGTGTTGTTGATGGGCAATCTCTCACTAAAGCAGTGACGGAAGGGGGTAGAGAGAGACTTCAATGTCTAAGCTTTAGGATTGGTCAATTCCCATGTTTGTAATTTCCAACTGCCCTGAAGCAGCTGCTTTTTCATGTGCGGTGAAATCAGCATGAGACATTTAGTAGCTGAAAAATAAATGATCTCCAAAGTCGACGACGCTGTGAGAGAGCCAGAAGCAATTCCTTGATCTGCTGTTTCATGATATGTGGCTGACAGTGAAATGAGCAGCGGAGAGCACAGGAAGTCAGAAAGACAAGGAAGTGTGTCCTGCGTAGCTCAAGGAGTGCATACAGGAAGTGGAGTTGCGTTCCCACATCTCCCAGGAGGAGACAGGAGCAAGGGCTGCAGAGTGGGAAATTCTCTAGCTGCTGCTTCTCTACACTCTTAGAGTTCAACACATTTTCTCCACAGCCTGGCAAGGTCCAGGAGAGTAGGGAGCAATGGCTTCCCTAGGGGTGGCGTAAAGAGGGTCACAGTTTTATGTGGTCACTGCAGTGTCCCCTTGTCTCATCAACCCAGGTGAACAAAACTCTTAAGCAGAGACACACAGTTTCTTCTATGAGCAATAACAAAAGCAGGGCCACAGCTAACATTTTTGGAGCTTCCTTTCCGTAAATTCAAAGTGCCCTCTCCATTCAGACCATTCTCATCTCTTTTGTGAGAAGCCCATTTTAATTTCCTCCTTTGTTGTCTCCAAAATACCTGAAGGACACAAGGGATGGGCTGTAAAGCACCAGGGGAAGGGGATTGGCAGCTGGAAGGGTCCTAACCTCCACAGCAGTGTTCCTGATCTGTTGAGCGGCAGTGTGATGGAGAGCCTCAGGGTGGGAAGACAGTGCTTTTCAGATTGAGGGAGCACCAGAAGAGAGACTCTCCCAAAGGGCGAGCCCTGCTTACTATTGCCTGCTATTGTAATTAGCAAGATTTCCAGAAACCTTTGAGTCTAGACTTCATTAGACCATCTCGATAACAAACATTTAATTATGACATTAAGCAGAGGGGGCTGGGACTAGGGTTTGGGGGTAGAGTGCTGGCCCCTATGCTAATGCCCTTAAAGCCCTGGTTTCCTTCAGAGGGGAGATGGGGAGGCAGAAGGAAAGTGGACAAAGACTGAACAGACAAGATTTCAAATTCCGTGTCCCTCTTCCCTAATTTTGTGTCAAGCAGTAAACTTTTTGCTCAGTCCTTGCTTTGCCTATAGATTAAGATGATAATCCCTGACTGTTGTAGTTTATAGGGTTGTTTGGGAACTTAAGTATTTAGGGAACTCTGGAAAATTTTGATATATTTTATGAATGGCACATGTCCTTATCCCTTTCAGAAGGAACCTCTCTGATCCGTGCGGTGGGTACGTACTATTATAATCTTGCCCCTGAGTTTCTTAAGATTTGTGATAGGATCTTGAAAAGAAGATCAGCTGTAGATTGTGTTTAATCTCAAAACAGACGATGTTTTGAAGGAGAAGATGGAAGACATGATAGCAGATGCTATTTTGATACGATTGCAGTGGTTTCCAGCTGGAGACAAGTGTGTAACTCCTGCCTTCGCCCTTCCCTGTATCTTCACTACCGAGAGCTCTGGGCCTACTCACACACTGGCTTTCTTCTCTGTTTCCATTCTAGGAAATTGATGGAAAATCCCTGCTCTTGATGACAAGAAATGACGTGTTGACAGGACTTCAGTTAAAATTGGGGCCCGCTCTGAAAATCTATGAGTATCATGTTAAACCTCTTCAGACCAAGCATTTAAAGAACAGCTCTTCATAGTAAAGTGAAACTGAGATGTCAGTCCTCAAAACAAAATACACAACGATGTCATTTAGTTTCATGTTGTGAGACTTCACAAACAAACTACATACATACATGTGTATATGTAAAGAATTTCAATCCAACAAAGTGTTATCCTATTGGATAGACTAGGCAGTCCATCAGCTGGCTGACTCAGCGGGAGGAGCAAAGACAGAATGTATGTAAGATAGTTGTCCTTGTCAAAACAAGACATCATTGGCTCTGAGGTACCCTTCCCCTGGGGAGCTTTGAAATCACAAGAATTTTCTTTCTTTCCTAATAGTTTGTTTTCCACCAACTCCTTAAAAACAAGGATGGCTGTAGAATGAGTGGTTTGGGTTGGAGACTTAGAAATGAGAGCAAACAAAACTCCGTGGGGAGGGGAGGAGAGGGAGGGAGTGCTGCCTCCCTTGAGTTGCTCTGCTCTAGACGTCTGTTCCATGGATGGAATTGCCAACACCCTTTTTTTGTAGAGGGTTCTCCACTTGACCTTCTTAAGGTTTCACAGAAACGTTCTGTGCTGTGTGTGATGCGAACATGCAGCAGGCTCCCTTTTGGAGCAGAACTCTCTCTGCGAAGAGAGACATGCTATGCACTGGAGACATCCTTGTAATCTACTCACTGTCACGGGGGCGGGGGGGTGGCTGGGGTGTGTATTTCCTGCTTATGTTGGTTCTTTGTTGCTGAAGAAAACATTTAGGGGCTTTGGGGTTTTTTTGTTTGTTTGTTTGGTTGGTTTTGCTTTTTACTTTATGGTTTGTATTTATAATTTCTTTCTGAAGCGATTTGCCAAGAGTTAATAGATCCCAAAGCTTTGTTAATAGCACAGAATATTTTTATATACATATATATTCCTCCATGATTCTGTAATATTTTTTTAATTGTCCTATGCTGTGTTGGTCCCTGGTTTGAGTACTTGTCTTTCAGAACTTGAAAAAGTGAGCTTGCTACATCTCTGTTCAAAGAGACACTTAGAGTGATGTTTGTCCATACTTGTTGAGTGATGCTTTGTGATTGCAATAAAACACTGCTTCAGTTCACCAATATGTCTTTGGTTTCTTCTCATTTGGTCCCTTCCTTGAGGATTAAAGATTAACAATGTCTCCTTGAAAACACAGGGAGGAAGTTAAGTTTTAAAAAGAAAACTTTGGAGTGAATGAAATAGCTTGGTGGTAAAAGTTCTTGCCATCAAACCTGAGAACTTGAGTTCAAGCCCTGGGATACGCTCGCGCACTCACACACACACACACACACACACACACACACACACAATTTAATTTTTTAAATAAAGCTAAATTATGTAGACTATTATATACTTTGAACCTAATATAAGCTAAATCACCCCAACAGATCTCATTCCCTTCTTATAGTCCACCCAGTAATCAATTTGAGGTGGTATTTTAGCCAAGGATTGCTTACTTGCCTATCACAATCATGATTTGACACACAGCTTAGCAGGGAGTCCCTGAACCTCTGAGTTTGCTTGTTCTTCCTATTTTAAAGACT
Source organism: Microtus ochrogaster (assembly GCF_000317375.1). NCBI lineage: Eukaryota > Metazoa > Chordata > Mammalia > Rodentia > Cricetidae > Microtus > Microtus ochrogaster. Next base: position 40,048,918 of record NC_022022.1, on the reverse strand, counting down.
GGCCATAGGGACCATTTCTCTGAAGAACATAACATCTATTTATTTTTAATTTTATATGTAAATTCATGTTTTGTCTACATGTGTATCTGGGTATTGTGTGTACCACTGGTTCCCACAGAAGCCAAAAGATCACATGGAGTTACAGATTGTTGTGAGTCATGTGAGTTCCAGGAATCAGACCCCAGTACTCCAGAAGAGCAAGCAGCCTGTGATCTTAACTGCTGAGCCGTCTATCCAGCCCTAAGAACATAAAATCTAAAGATGGGCATGATGGGACCTAGACAATGGGATAGTTCAAAATTCAAAGACACATCCAAGACCTAGACAATGGGATAGTTCCAAGTTCAAAGGTGCATCCGAGACCTAGTCAATGGGATAGTTCCAAATTCAAAGACGCATCCAGGCTGCGGTGCAGCTCAATTGGTTGAGTGCCTGGTGCCTGCCTGGATTCCCAGAACCACCTAATCTGGGCATGGGAGCACATACTTATAATCCTAGCCCTTGGAGGCAGACAGATCAGGAGGTTGAGCCAGTCTGGGATACACAGTGAGTTTGATCTGGATTGAGGACACCTTATCTCAAACAAAAATCGCATTTTAAATTGCTGCAATTAAAGAGGTTATGGGGTGTGTAGAACTTAATGTTTTGCTTTGCACTATTAACAGGAAAAGTGACGACAAAAGGCATATTTTCTAGTCCCAGACTCCCACCCAAGACACGGGCACGATGGGCACTGGGGAAGGTGACAGAGGCAGGTCAGACACAGCCTGCAGGGACCTGGATGAGAGGTGGAAGAAGATGGAAGAAAGAGCTTGGTTATAGCTTTTATGAAGGGTTAGCTCAAGGCATGCGCAGACTTCATCTGTTCCAACACCTCTGCGTAAAGTGGAAACAGGTCCCTTGGGAGTGCCGAGGACTGCCCACTCACCCTCGTTACTGTTGGAGCAGTAAGATGCGCGTCTCCTTTGTGCACAGACTGCGTGACTGACGGTGCAGAGAAGGGAGGCAGGGGTGATGCTGCGCTGTTGGTGAGTCCAGGTGCACAGCTTCTCCTGTCTCTTAGCTCCATCACTGTTCAGTGCAAAATTGTTGTCTGAGACATTGTTGTCACCACACGACCTCCAAACGGCAGAGGGAAAGAGGAAGCAAAGGAGCAGGACAGAGGTTCTCAACCTTCCTAATGCTGCGATTCTTTAATACGGTTCCACATGTTGTGGTGACCCCCAACCATAAAATTATTTCGATGCTACTTCATAACTGTAACTTTGCTACTGTTAGGACTCCTAATGTCAATATCTGATCTGTGACCCACAGGCTGAGAACCACTGTTCTAGGGCATTTCTCCTGCTTCATCTTACATCTTGCTGACCAGAACCCACTCTCATGGCCATTCATAAGCTGCAAAGAACACTAAATATTCTTTTCCTGAGAGCCTGTGAAGCGAGTTAAGAGCCCACGCCTCATTACTGTTACAGAACTGAAATCGAGTTTTTATGTAAGCATAAAATCTGACCCCGGGTGGTCTCTCTATATAATGAACTACACCTTACCTCTATTTATGGGCAAATTGTAACCTAGACCAAAGAAGCCCATAGTAATTAAGCAACTGAGCCCCAGCCAATCCCAAACTGAAGGTCAAATCCCTGACAAAGCGTCACACCAAACTGGAGCAACTGGGTAGCCTCTGTATGCGATTTCCTTTCTGGTTATGAAAATGGCTCCTCATTGTAAGAAGTCATGGCTTCATGACTTCATTGATGCATTGATGCCAGTTTCGAGAACCTGTTTCTTGCTCAAGCTTCCTTAAATTTCAGGGATTGTTCTCCTTTTAATGCATATGAGGAATAAGGGGTATTTGGGAAGAACATGCAGTTACTATCATCAGTGGGTCACTAAACACTCAGAGCAAATGATACAACACATGGGCTTTTAACTCTGTCTCCAGGTTGAACTCAGCCTCAAATTTCCCTGTGTGTGTTGAAGGCAGGGGGATGGTTGAAAGGAAAATAGAAAAATATGAAAAGCACCCCTCAGCTGATAACAACTTTCACAGAAAATCAGTACGTTAAAGCTTGCCTGCTGTTCTCACGCACTGAAGGAAGGACCCGTAGCAAACTGATGAAGGAACACTGCAGCAATAACAGCTCAAGGTGTTTTGTGCCTCTCCACCTAGCGGCGATCACCATCACTGAAAGAGGCCACCAGGTTAGCAGACATTCCACAGGTGGGAGCTTTGGTTCCTCACTCTGGATCTCCGTGAGAGTGACCTTGGTCTACAACGGGTCACAAACGTTTTTTGCCGTGTGGAAGCACTTACCATGTATGCAGTGGGAAAGTGCTTGCCTGGATGCCAGTAGAGTTTATGGTGAAAACACGTGAGATTGGATGCATGGGTATTAATTTTATTCACACAGGCAGACAGGATGCCAGATTCAGGGGGATTCACGGAAGTCCTTGTGGTTTTGCTCCCACCTCACCCCCAAGACTACATTTGAATGTTGAGTTCAAGCCTTACAAATTAGATGTAGTGGGCTAATTTAAAGTCTAGGTCCCAGGCTGACCACTGTTCAGTGGAATCTAAACTGACACATACTTTCCTTTAGCCAAAGCGTGTGTACAGTGTGTGTGTGTGTGTGTGTGTGTGTGTGTGTGTGTGTGTAAATGATATTGGAACACTTCCAATGGGGCTGGAATTTCCAGTGTGTTAATGCCTTTAGCTCGACACTTTGGCAGTAATTGTCTGGATTCCAAAGGTGGTTGAGTTTTAGACACTAACTCTCCCCCCACACACACACACTATTTTAATAACACAAAAAGCACAGAACCTTTTTTGATTAAGTTAATTTAGGAGTTAGAGATAGCAAGCCAATTTAATTGAAAAGAAACACACTGGCATATTACACCAGAGCGTGCAGCAGGCATGGGCCTTATTTTAAAAGAAATTTTAATTAAAGCATAATTATATAATTTCCCCATTCCCTTTCCTCCCCAAGCCCTCATGAGAATCAGTTTTGGTAGTGGACATGGATGTAGAGAAAAAGAGGGCAATTGCTGGAATGGTCTTCATTTTATTTTTAGCAAACACCTTACATGAATATAGTTTTGTTTTGTTTGTTTTTTTTTCTTTGTGCTTTGGAGTCTAGTATATGTTGTCAGGAATAATGCAAATACTCCTTTTACTGCATTAGTCAAATTTATCTTTGGGGAAATTTAATTTGCAAGAGTCTAATAAGCCACAGCTGCCCAACCCACTCCCAGATTTGGAAGCCAAAGGAGAAAAGTACTCACTGGTAGTGATTCACAGTCCTTGCGAATGGGATCTGCAGGGGCCAGACCTGGGCCCGGAGCCATGAAGCGATTTTTCTGTAATAATGTGGGGGATGAAGTTAAATGTTCAAAGAGCTGACTGATTCGGGACCGAAATGCCTCATAGGAAAAACTTGTTCATTCTGCTTCTAAACGGGGAAGAGGAACCCTAGGAAGGGGAGAAGGCACATTGCACACAACGAGCAAACAGCTTGTTAGCTTCATGCAGGAGTTCCATAGACAGTTAGCTAACCTGAGTACCATTTCTGGCCTATTGTGGCACTGTGATGTTGAAAAATAATGAAATCCAAGTCCAGTGATCGCACCAATTTGCCTCTCAGAATCACACAGAGGCAACGACCCCAGGGGGAGAGTTGGGTACAGACTAGCAGTGGTGTCCAGAGATGAAGCACCCTGCACGTAAGGTCACAGAAGTCTTTGGCTACCCACCGGCAGGTAAACTCTGCACCTCACTCAGGTGAGGGTATTTTTTTTTACAGTTTTCCTTAGGGAAGAATCAGGAAAGCTTGGGATAAGAAGCCTTCTCTCGTTAGAAAATGCTCCCTCTTCTGCAGAGTATGATCACAGGCTGGTCCATCTCCTAGGCAGGAGCCGACAGATGAGGTTGATAAGGAAGTTTGGGCAGAAGCCAGGATTGTGCTGGTCAGGCTTGAGCCGGAATCCATCCCCACCACTCACTTGACACAGGTCACGAGTACATGGTGAATAATGCTAAATGCACCTCCCACTTGCCGGGAAGCCAGACAGATCTGTGCACCCACAGGGAAGGGAGAATGGGCAGTGAGGTGGGATGCTGTCTCTCAGGCACCATCCATGGGGCACCTTGGCTTGGAGATGTTAAGCTTCCAGAGAAGTGGGATTAAGCAATGAAAGCAAACTTTCTACAGGAACCCCAGGTCTAGCAAGGCGACCATGTTAAATATCATCTTTGTCAATCAAAGGCAGCAGAGACCTTTGGTAAACTGCTTTTCAGATACTTTTCTCAATGGATTGCACTCAGCTTTTACAAACTGGAAGCCAACTGTTTTGGAAATCAATACTACAGGCCTTGTGGGATGATTCTGAGGAGTAGCCTGGGAAGTTCAGCAAGTAGGCAGCAAATTCCTGCCTTGAAGAGTTGGTGTTTGGGGTGGCGTTCTCTCTACCGTGCCCAAGCCCAGTGACTTCAGGTAAGATACCCTGTATGCTGTGGAGGGAAAGCACAGGAACTGTAACAGGAAGACTTGGGCTTCCACTGGCATCCTCAGGCAGCCTTTCAGCTGGAGCTGAGGCACCATACCATGCTAAGGACATGCAGAACCCTAGTCCTTACTGCAGGCAGCCATGGGTCCAACCAATCAGAATCACCAGGACAGCCACTGGGGAACCTGGCAGTCCTAACACTGCTCTCATGAGGTCAGTGGGGAAGTGCAGGAGATCACCCTAAGCAGTCTTTGGAACCAGACACAAAGGTGCACTCGAAATAACAGTTTTCTTACTAAGATTCCCCCTCACTTCAGGCCTAAAACCATCACAGAATTAGCAAGCGGGTGCTTAGCCCGGCCACTGCCTCTTTGGTGCACACCAACATTGCTGAGAATCCAAATAGTCTTCCTCCTCTTAGACTGTTTCAGTCTTCATCGGGGCACATAAACCAAAACAAATGAAACCAAGCCAAAAATGCATCATTTAAGTTCCTTCTCAGAGGGTTACAGCCAGTTAAAGGAAACAGAGAAGAAAGCTAGCTGCGCATAAGTTTGTGCTGGGCTCCAGGATCTGGGGGAGGTCATTTGAGGCCCTGGGAAATTGAAGGGTATCTTGTCTCCAGTCTGAAGTGAGCCTTTAAAATGCATTCGTGAAGTTAATGAAAGAGAGGCTTTGTGAGACCTTTCTGATCTTAATGAAGATGAAGGGGTGTGGGTCAACAGCAAACAGCCAGAACATTGTGAAAATCGAACAGCCGGATGAAATGTTTTCATTAATTTGAGCCAATTTGTTTGACATTGGCCTGCTTAATTATCTGTTTGGGTAGACTTCTGTAAGGAGATGTTGATGCTGAGGTAATGTCTCCCAGCCATCAAAAAGTCTGTGTATTTTCCGTTTTCTATGGTGTATGCAGAATGAAGACTTGATGAACACAGGCTTAACCCACCCACAGCTTAAAAACGCAGACTTTTAGAGATGCAAGTTCCCAAGAGAGGAGGGATAGTGAATTAAAATTGGGAGACCTGGCTTCTGGCCTCGGGTCCACTTCTAACTTGTTTATGAGTTTGCTTGTACAGGTCTCTGAATTCCCCCTCCCCCAACATATCTAAAATAAATAACTACAAGTCTGCTTCTAGGCTCAAATTCTATTCTGTTCTAAGGATGCGATGGTCCGGGCGTTGTGGATCCCTGCTCTCCACCAGTCAGCTGTCACTCAATGGTACGTCACATTCCGCAGAATAAGAGTTCTAAGAATTTGCTTTGATTATGGCTCTCCGTGTACCATGCTAGGAACAATTGTTTCCCTTGAAAAGTGCAAACTTTGCTGATTGCACGATCCTGTAACTTAAAGTCTAAATCATTCCCATGGTGCTCTCTGGCCAAGGGCTCCCCCTGGGAATACGTTTATAATCTAGACTTGAGACTCAGAAGTATCATTTTCTAAGGGGCAAGGTAAATAGAGCCTTCTGATTATCAGTTAGGTTACCAAACCCAAGTGCTGTGCCTACTTGGAGGAAAACCTCACATAAGTCAGGGGTTTGGAGGCCACGTTTATCCCAGGACAGCACCCTGTCTTCACAGGGTGTCAGCTTCAGATTGGTACCCCATTTGCACCTCTATCAGGGTCCTTCCATCACTATTGCACATGCAGCATTGTGATGGCATCAAGGTGACAGAGCTGATAGGTCATACGGTCACTTATAAACAGCCTCATTGCCTTTAAGTGGGACCCTTCGGGAAGCCCCTGAATTGTGGTGCCAGCTGAGTCCCTGTGACCAGGAAATGCTCATGTATCTCATGTATCCATTTTAGTCAAGATGAATCACTGCCGTCTTTTAAATGAGAAGAGTTTGGTCTTTTTGACTTGCCACCAAATTACTATTAGCCAACATAGAGTCCCACTCAATGTTAATCTCTCCTGCTGGGAGGTAGTATATTTATTACTGACAGTTACTGGTCATGGAAAGCCAGAGTCCATGTCGCTGAACTCAAATGTAGCTAGATATTGACTGTGAGATGCTCCCAGAGAATACGCAGAGACTTGGGTGAAGCCACTTCCTTCGGCCACAGGCAATTTCTATAGAGGGTTTTGACGATTAGACCCAGGGACCAAAAGTTCCAGTACTGGAGAGAATAAGTTCTTTGATCTCAACTAGGTAGTAGTTCCATCATCTTTAGCAGGCTTTTTCTTGTCCATTTCATGACCATGGAACCTTATCACACCCTAAGGATGAAGATGGCAGAGCAGGGGTCATAGACCTGAGTTTTGGCATCATATCTGAGTTGCCAGACAGTCTGGGACAGCCTATCTCTGTGTTTCTTAAGGAAACAAAATGTCCTTTCTCCTGAACGCACTCGGAGCTATCCATCTGCGTGGAATCAAAGTTGTTCCAACTCAGGAACCAGCACAGATAACCCTATGTTCCCAGGTGTCCTATGAAATAAGTACAGTTATCAGTCCCATCTCGCTTAATACAGGGTAGAAAAAAAGGGGGGAGTCGGTTTATGAAAATAAAGGATGACATGAAGTTACTCCAAGAAGGAAGGGAATGGAGTTACTTTTCCAAGTCTTTCGCCACGGATGGGATTTAGAGATCAAGCCTCAGCAGGAACCCCAAGCCTCGAGTGTTGGCTGCTGCACTGACCGCCTTCCCAAACACCACTGTCAACCTCGCTAGTCCTGCGCGGAAGCCCTCGAGATGGGGCCAGTGAAGGATATGGAGAGAGAATGGGGGTCTGTGGGTAGCTTTGCTCAGAGGAGCCTATCTGTAGCCTTCCAGAGCAACCCGATCGACAGTACAATACAGTTGACTTCACTGATGCTTACAGTTCAGGTCTGCCCACTTGATTACAACTGAAAGGACTAGGCAATACAACAAGCTGGTCTGTAATATCCTCCATTGCTGTGGCCATGTGGCATCCAAGGGAAGGGAAATGCATGTATGTTTGAAACAGGCAAAGACTTCTTTCTCGGGGGCCTTCTGCCCTGACATGGGCTTCTGCTTCTGAAATCCCTGCTTGTTTGGTTATGAAGGTCCCATGAGCGTTCAGTGTGGCATGGGACTCTCCCTGTCCAGCCGTTTGATCTGTGCTCTTTCGGAGGAGGTACAGAACAGCTGGTCACCAGCTCCCAGAGTCTTATAAGTTACTACTCCGGAGACCTTTCACCTCTCACCTGACCTGCCCAGACTGCTGAAGACTTCACACTTGGGTCTCACAACAGTAGAAAGAAGGCTGGCATTGATTACATTCAGCAAATACTTACATTGAGATTTCTATATGTCAGACACAAATATTACCATCATCTTTATAAACCTTAATTCATCTAATCCTCAAAAGACTTATGGAGTAGGCTCTATTGTCAACCCTATTTCACAGGTGAGAATTGTCTCAGCGGTTGTTAACCTTCCTAATGCTGTGACCCTTTAATACAGTTCCTCATGCTCTGGTGACCCCCCCCCCCCAAGCATAAAATTATTTTTGTAGCCACTTCATAGCTGTAATTTTGCTACTGTTATGAATTGTAATATGACTATCTGTGCATCCCAGTGGTCTTAGGGGACCCCTGTGAAAATGTCATTCAATTTCAAAGGAGTCATGACCCACAGGTTGAGAACCACTGGTCTATGACAAGGCAGAACCAGGATTTAACTGAGTTATCTTAACCAGGAGCCACCCTGGCTGTGATTTGGATAAGTGTCTCCAAAGGAGTTTGCTCCCAGGATGGTGTATTGGAAGGCAGTGGAGCCTTGCAGAGCGGGAACCCTGTGGGGCAGTCCTAGGTTACTAGGCCATACCCTCCAAACAGATTACAGAGGCACATTTTTTTCCTCTTTCTCTTTGCTTCTGGGCTGTGGCATAAAATCCTCTGTGTGCTCCCCCTTGTTAGGATGCACCATCCCCACAAGAGGCCCAAAGGAAAGTGGCCCCCTGGGCTCTCTTAAACCTTCAGCTGGAATAAATCTTTGTCCTTTAAAGTTAATTGCCTCAAGTGTTTCTTTACAGTGATCGAAATCTAACGCCAGCAGCACCCAAGGCACAAGAGGGACAAAGGTGGATGAAGCAATTTATCAACAATACTGAGAGTGACACAGAAACATTTCTAAAAGCCGTGTAGAGTTTAAAGGGATTGCTGGAGAGATGGCTCAGTGGGGAAGAGCCCAGGCTGTTCTTCCAGAGGACCCAGGTTCATTCAGTTCCCAGGACCCACATGGCAGCTAACAACTGTAACTCCAGTCCCATGGATCCAGTGCCCTTTTCTGGCCTCTGTGGGCACCAAGTATACACATGGTGCACAGATAGGCATTTGGGCAAAGCCTTCACGCACATAAAATAAAACTAAAAAAATTTTAAAAAATAAAGGGGCATTTACAAAGAGAGGAAAGCATTGGGAAATATTTGTGTACGCTCTAAAGATGTGTCTCAGCCTAAGGAGTCTTCTGACTTGTTTAATAAAGAGCCGAATGGCCGATATTTAGGCAGCAGAGAAGGGGATTTCTGGGAATACAGAGGAAGAGGAGGAGGAATCTAGACACTCGGGATTCACCAGTCAGACACAGGGAGAGCAGGATGTGTAAGACAGAGACGAGGTAACAAGCCACATGGCAAAATGTAGATTAAAAATCATGGGTTAATTAAGTTATAAGAGCTAGTGGAAAGCATAAGCTAAAGGCCAAGCTTTCATAATTAATAAGTCTCTGTCATTATGTGCAGGCTGGTGGCCCTGACAAGAAAGCAGCACTGCAGGGGAGTGGTGTAGATTGTTCATTACACGGGTTTTACCTCTGGGTTTCCAAAGTTGTCATTTTTAAGCTTTGTGGTGATGTGGGAGTGTCATATATCAATCTGTTGATTTCATTGGTTAAGGAATAAAGACACTGCCTAGGCCCCTTGATAGGCCAACCCTTAGGTGGGTGGAGTAAACAGAACAGAGGGCTGGGAGAAAGAAGCTGAGTCAGTGAGTTGCCATGATTGTCCCACTCCAGACAGACGCAGGTTAAGATCTTTCCTGGTAAGCCAGCTTGTGGGCTACAAAGATTAATAGAAATGGGTTAGATTAATATGTAAGAGCTAGCCAATAAGAGGCTGGAACTAATGGGGCCAGGCAGTGTTTAAAAGAATACAGTTTCCGTGTAATTATTTCAGGGCATAAGCTAAGCTAGCCATGTGGGCGGCTGGGTGCAGGGGACGCAGCCCCGCCCGCTCTTATTTCAACATTGTGGAATATGTGCAATGGTAGTGTAAGCCGACTGATGGAAAGCTAACCCGTCAAGTCTATATCCATTCCTAAGCCATCACTTACTTTTATATTCCTCTGATCATGAGAGCAATAGGTACGTACAGTGGGAAGAATCAGAAAAGCACACCACCCAAAGCCAATCTCATCCCCAAATCCTGCTACCCAGAAGTCTCTGGTGTTCTCAGAGAAGTGTGTTCTATCCGTCTTCCCATGTGCATATCCATCCATCTGTCTGTTGACTGGCTTATAAAAAGTGGCTCTTCACATCAGAGGGAGACGCATTATTCAAGGAAAAACAATATATACTTATTTTAATGTTCCAGTATGTGCTAAGTGTTCTCCTAGGGTTGTAAAAATCATAAAAGCAACACAGCATTGTTATAAAAAACATTAGGCCAGAAGCAAATCATCAATAATATATACCAGAAGTTTTTTTTTTTAAAGACTGCAGAGATGTTCTTGTCTTTATTCATGCTAAATGGTAGAGGAACTTAAAAGCGTAATTTTTTATTTTCAATAATGTTTTTATTAATTATTTGAAAATTCATCTCGGAATCCCAGGTCTTCCTCACTTGCCCAACTTTATGTTCTCTCTCTCTCTCTCTCTCTCTCTCTCTCTCTCTCTCTCCTCTCCCTTTCTCTCACTGGGGCCAGTTTGGATTTATCTGACTACTTCTAGGCACGGAAACTGTCCTATTGACATAGTAGGTGCCACACCCTTAAACAAAGTTTAATGTCCCTCTTCCAGCAGCAACTGAAAGCCAGAACCTCCTCAGCTAGGGCAGGAGCTTCATTCTGTCTGCCTGCCAGAGTCCCTAAGACCACAAACGTTCAGTCAGTTGAAGTCACCATGGTGTCTTCTCACGTGACTGTGCTATATTCTCTGCACTACCCAGACTTCTCAGTAGGCTGACAACAGCGTTTGCTCCTCGAGTCAATCAACGTGGCGCCACCATTGTTTCACGATTACTTTATTAGTGATCTGATTCTAAAGACCGACTCTAAGGCAGACAGAACAAAGAGCAGAAAGGATAATTATCACTGTGATTCTTCCAACACTGCCCAGAGAGTTTTCAGGAAACTTGCCACAGCCATGGAGCATGCTGTACCTGGAATACGGAGATCCACAAAATGCCTTGCTTAACTAGGAACAAAGAAAGAATTGTTTCACACAGAAGAAAGCAATCAGTCCTTAGTTGAATTTTCTTGTAGGTCAGCACACAGTGATCTCCGGCATCACAACCGACTGGATCCATAATGTCACAGCCTTGATGACAGCTTCCTCTTGACTGTCCCAGTAATTTTGCCATAGGGATTGTCGAGTGGCAGCAAAACCTGAAAAAGAACCACAGAGAAACTTCAGGGATTTGAGGACAGTGTTCCCCTTTCTAAGATCCAGGATTAAAGCAAGAATATTATGGGTTGTCATGGATGAAACTGAGTACTGGGCAGAAAAATTACCTCAAGTCCAGCAGTGCCAGGTTTTCCTTCAATAGTCAATAAGTTGATGTTTCGGAAAATATAGGAATTTTGAGAGTGTTCTATGCTGTTTTGAGCTATCATGTATATGTATCAATGTGTATGTGTGTATGATATTCATGTATTTGTTCGTGTGTGTGTGTGTGTGCGCGCGCGCGCGCGTGTGCGCTTGCACATGCATATAAGAACTGGGAGGGGGTTGTGTGTGTCACACTACTCTTGTGGGGGTCAGAGAGACATTTTGTGTAGTTGCATCTCTCTTGTACCATTATATGGGTCCCAGGGTTCTAACTCAGGTCACCAGGGCCTGTGTATCCAGTGCTTTTCCTGCCAAGCCATCTTCCAGACCTCCACCTAGTTTTTTGAGACAGCGTCTCTCACTGAACTTAGAGCTCATCAATTTAGCAAGGCTGGCTGACCAGTGAGCTCCAGGGCTCCTACAGCCCCCACTTCCTCAGTGCTGTAATTATTGATGCATGTCACAGCTGACGCATGTTACAGCTGACACGTGTTACAGCTGACACATGTTACCGCTGACACATGTCACCGCTGACACGTGTCACCATTGACAAGTGTTACAGTTGACACATGTTACAGGTGACACATGTTACAACACGTGGCTGTTTACATGGGTGCTGGGGAATGGAGCTCGGGTCCCCATGCTTACTCAGCAAGTGGTTTACTAACCAAGCCACTTTACCTGCCCCCAAGAAGCATGTTGTTTGTGTGTTAGCATTATGATACAGTCCTGCCTTTTAAAAGGCAATGAACAAATTTGACCGTTTTAGACAACTCACTTTGGATATCATTGGTCTTAGCTCTAAAGCAGCAGCCATTCCCTGCACATCACCTGAGGGCCACAGGGCTGGCAGTGTAATGCTAAACGGATCCAGAGAGCTGGGTGACTGAAGCCAGCCCCCTTAGTGTGAGCAAACTGCTCAGGCACAGGTTGTTTTTATTATTATTTATTATTATTATTATTATTATTATTATTATTATTATTACTACTACAGAGAACTCAGGGCTTCCTATTTCCCTGCCCTGCTGGGATCTAGGAAGGGTCATCTTCTGCAGCTTCTTTTTATATTCCTCACTGCAACTTTGAGCCCCTCCACAAAGACTCATCCACGTCCAGCTCTGGAGGGGATGCATACAGTCCTAAGGCTCAGGGGACCCTCTCAGAAACCCTCTCGACTTCACTGGGAGCCATTCATCAGATCCTTTTCTGTTTGGAACTCATTGTTTGCCTCTGGCAGACGTGGTCCAGACTGTTTTCTATCCCTGCCTTTTAGCAAGTAATCACACCAAAAAGTGTTCTGTCCTCGTTCACAAATGAGGCTCATTGCCATCTTTCCCTTCCTTAAGTTAAATAGAGCTGTCTGTCCTTTCAGTTCAATGAACGTGGGGCCAGACTTTCCCTCTCCTGTCATCCAGGGCCCTCTACCATTTCTTATAAGGTACATAAGCCTCATGCTTGTTTTCCAGGGCCCGGGCAAGCATCCGCCGCGGCTGATGGTGCAGAACCAGCGGAACCCACCAGCACTGTTTGCAAAAGAGAAATTAGGTGTCTGGTCAGAGGGGTTGAAAGTCTCCTGGGTCAGAAGTCCCAGAGTGTAAGAGCTCCTCTTCTGTTAACCTTGTGCGTCCACGCATGTGGGGTGCATTAGCAGGGACAGTCTCTTCGCTACCCCCGCATATACAGTAAACACAGTTCCCCAAAATGATGCTGCAGATGACTCAAAGTGCCAATCACTGAAAATGTCCATGGTGCAGGGTCAATTCTGATCTCCCAGGAAGTGACCACGGAGGCCACCAATCAAAGCTCCTGTCTGCCTCGCCGGACAATCTGATTGTCACGGCTAAAAAGAAGTCAGAGCAGTGTATTTCCTGAAACAAAGGTTCCCTTTGAAAAACACGAATTTCTTAGTCTTGCCATCTGTAGCACAAACACACTTTCATCTCTCCCAAGTGTATTGTGTGCTCCCAAATTGGCTATTGAATCAAAAGGTGGGCGCGATAAAAGAGAATGAAAATACAATCTTGCCTTCTCCTCATCGCCTGGCGGTGGAAGAATAAAGCAGCTGCGACCTTCCATGCCACTTCCCAAGGAGATCTCAGAGCTGTTTCCTTGGGCACACTCTGTTCCTTCTCTTTGTTCCCCCTGCAACTTACAGCTCTCCTCTATAATCACTCATCTACTTCTAGAGTGCTCAGCCTCGGGCTCTGAAAGACCCGGCACTGAAGAGGGTTCTAATCAGTGCCGGCTATAAATACTCCCCACAGCCAGCAGCTGCTACAGGTTTTAGGAGGTGATATTGTCCCCAGTTGACAAGGAAACTGAATGGCGATGAGGCAGAAATATGCTGCCGGTGTTTTGAAAGCCCTCTTACCTCTTCCTTGTTGATCAGTCCCATTTTGGACATGTCGATGTTAACGTAGTGGATGTTGGGTAGGCTGATTTCCATCTCCTCTATCTGGAATCCACAAGAGCATATGTTATGCTTGGCACTGGAGTCCCTCCCTTCTTCCGTCTTCCTCACTCACCTTCCTGTGAACATGGCTGTATCTTTAAGGTACTCTCCCATGCTCCTCTGCTGCCCATCACTGTATCACCATCCCCCACTAGTCTTCCTATGAGACAGGTGGCAGGCCTGTTCTTCTCCCCTCAGTATAAAAACTCGGAAAAGCTCAGGCTCCCAGGCTTATCTGTAACATTGATAGGCCCTAGGATAAGTGTAAAACTGCAAACCCGTAGACATGGCATAGGTTTAGTGAACTCTGCTTTTCTAATTTACAAAAATACTTTTGCTAAGCCTATAAGGTCAGGTTGTGATATAAAATTCTGACCCTTTGTGGTACTGTGCCAGGACTCGGGAAAAGCCAGCCCCAGGCCTTGGGCCAAACTATCTTCTCTCCTGGATCATATGGACGGATATTCTCCTGGTAAAACAAGCCACATCCGTTTCTCTGGCCTTGTGTGTCTTCTTGTGATTGGCCTAAGAATATGCACCCCAGTGGCAGACTCCTCCAAGTACAAAGTGGGTCTCTAGGAGAGATGTGCCCAGACCTCCGGGCTATTGGGTACAAAATCCTGGGGCAGCCGTGAGCCCCTGAAGAGCTGCCTTGGCTTTTCCAGCTCTGCCCGGAGCAGGCAGCAGAAAGCGTGAAGGAGGATTGCTGCAGTGCTAGGCAAGGTAGAGAAGTCCCTCTGGTCCAGGGGAGGCTTCTTTCCCCTCATTCCACATGGCCTTGGCCATTCTTCTATAACTTCATTCCACAGGACTCCTGGCCTGTGGTCTGTCATGCTTTCTATCGTACTGCTACCAGTGATGACTCTAGAATGCAAATCCTGCCATGCTGTACTTTGCTGTAACAACCCAGTGACCTTCGGTGGCTCTCCAAATAAAGCATAGACTATAAGTAAGCCTAGAAATGTCCTCTTGACTCATTGCCACCGTATGCCTGCACACAGGAAAATACTTCCTTCCTAACCACAGATGGCTGGCCCTTGACAGTAAATGTCTATGTCGTGCTATCTCCTGTCTCCGCGTTTGTGCTGCTGCTCCTGCACCCTTGACTATAAACCCAGGTTACTCTTGCTTGTTTCTGAAGACTTAGCACACCTCTCTCCTTCTAGAAAATCTGTCTGGTGCTGCCCCTTATACCTGAGTTAGACTCTCTTCCCCCATATGTCCATAATAGCCTATTGCCAATATATTTTTAAACTTCCTTGTTTTCTTTGTTCAATTAATGATGGATTCTTAGAGTGTAGGGACAGTGTCTAGCTTATCCTTGTATCCCTTGAGTCCTGCTAGAGGCACAATGTCCAGAAATATCAAGAGATAGATAGATGGACGGGTGGGTGGGTGTATAGATGGGTGGG
>NC_022022.1:40028367-40033345 GCF_000317375.1 Microtus ochrogaster | reverse complement strand
TAGATGGATGGGTGGGTTGGTGGGTGGAAGCAAGGAAGGAAGAATGGAAGGACGGAGTAAATCTCTCTACATCTATCATTCATACCTTGAAACGTATAACCTCTGTCTAATTATCTCTCCCTCAAGTCATGGAAGTGGCCTGAATTTGAAGTTTAAATCTGCAGTAGGCTGAGGAAGCTCAAAGAATTTTCAGCAGACCTGAAGCCCTGTGGCAACGGCCTGTGTTTTTAGGCTGAACAGATTTTTCCATTTTCTGCTCTTCTCACTTGCTATAACAAGCTTTTGAACAACAACAGATGTCACTTCTCATGTGTCTTCCACTTTCCTATTTTAACACTCCACTCTTCCTCAGAGCTGACAGAAGACACAGTTTCTCTCCATCCTCAGAAGGGCGAGTGACAAAGCATACCTCAGGAACCTGGTTCAGGGACAGCACTTGTATGTCATAGAGTGTCTTCTGCACGGAAGGTGAGTATTCGCCTTTGTCGTAGGGCCCAGCAAATTTCTGCAAGACGATGTCCCGGACAGTGCCCCTAGAACACAGAATGGGAGAAGACTGAAGGAGTTGGTTGAATCTGTTAGGAATGCATTATAAAGCTAAGAAGTAGAAAACCCAAGGTAGAAGTACCCAAAAACCATTGAATGGATGGTTTTAGAAAGGATTATTCTCCTGTAATGCCAAAATGAAAATAAGCAAAATTCACTTCACATCTCCCTCTTGTGTGCGCTCTCCCTCTCTCTCTCTCTCTCTCTCTCTCTCTCTCTCTCACACACACACACACACACACACACACACACACACACACAAAGCACCTAACTGTTCTCACAGAGTGATACCAATGTCAAATAACATTTCAGCATCAATCATCTACCATGTATGCAGACAGACTGTGCAAGGAACACACACCCAAACTCACAGCCTCTCCCTGCTTTGCAGGGCTATATCCTTGAACTATTACCTCAGGGGTCTTAGTGTCATCCTGTAAGCCAAACACTTATGTGATTAAAATCCACAAATCTCTAATGCAATTGAGGGGTGCTGTGATTATCCCCCATTTAGAGATGATGACTCTGAGCTCACAACTTAAACCATCTCCTCTGAGTCCTTTGTCTTTAGTGGGAGGCCTGGAGCTCTGCCCTGCTTGGCACCTTGAATCTGAGGATCTTCTCAGCATCGATACAGAAGGCTCCAGCTACACAGGGAGAGCACTAGAGCGGAAAGAGGACGAGGGTGAGGCTCTTCTTCGAGCACTTAAAAGCCTGTCGCATAATAAAAAGAGCAGATAAAAACTCCAGTGGGAGGACGCTCTGTGCAGAAGGAACAGATTCCAGCTCATCTCGGGGTAGAAGTGTCTAAGGATTAGCGGTTCAGCAAAGAAATGAGATCTGAGTGTTCAGAAGCCTACAATCCCTTGTCAGAGACAGCATAAAACTCACACCTTTACACGGTTAAAGCATTTGTCGTTTACTCTGTCTGTGTGTGTGTCTGTGTGCCTGTGTGTGTGCCTGTGTGTGTGTCTGTGTGCCTGCATGTATGTCTGTCAATGTGCCTGTGTGTGTGTGTCTGTGTTTGTGTGTGTGTACGTGTCTGTGTGCCTGTGTGTGAGGCCGTGTGTGTCTGTGTGCCTGTGTGTGTGAGGCTGTGTCTCTGTGTACCTGTGTGTGTTTGTGTGTCTGTCTGTATGCCTGTGTCTGTGTGTGTCTCTGTGTGTTTGTGTGTATGTGTCTGTGTGCATATCCATGGATGCAGATGCATGCATACGTGTAAGCATCCATATGGAGCACAGAGGTCAGCCTCAGGTGCCTTTGTCAGACGCTCGCCATTTTTTTTTCCTTTAAGACCAGGTCTTTGATATTTACCTGGAATTTGCCACTTATTCAGTCAGGCTGGATGTCCCGCGAACTGCAAAAAAGCGCCTGGCTCCATCTCCCCACCACTGGATTACAACTATACACCTTGAAGCCAGCCTTTAATGTGTGAGTTCTGATGCTCAGATGCAGATCCCTATGCTTGCTGTACAAATACTTTACTGAATGAGCTCTCTCCTTAACCCCATTAAGAAGGAATATCAGAGAACTTGGAGCTTAGCCTGTGAGTGACCAATTGTCACCATTTCTCCCAAAACCAAGGGGTTTCCTGGGACATACAAGTTTCAGTATTGAAACCAAGAAAGTCTCTGGCAAGCTGGAAGGGATTGAAAGCTTAGGTCAGGGCTTCTGTATTGCTGGAAGGCTAGATGTCATCTTCATTGATGGAGTACAGCAGCAGAAATGTCACTTGGGATGTTGTTAGCAGTGCAAATTCTCCCAGGGGCCCAGGAGTGAGCCCAGTGACCTTTATTCTAATAATGTCTTGAGTAATTCCTCGGCACACTAATGACTGAGAGCCTCTGATACAATCTGAAAAAGGGAGCCCGGGAAGATAGCTTGCCATGTGCGCATAGGGATCTAAGTCCCATCTCCAGCACCCACATTAAAAGCTGCAAATTATGCTGCATGCTTAACCCCAGCCCTGAGGAGAACACAGAAAGATCCTGGGCTAGCCAGCAAGCCTAGCCTAATAAGCAAGTCCTAGGCCCTGTAAGAGACGGTCACAAACACCAAGGTGAATAACTCCTGGGAAAAGCCACCTCAAGTTGTTGTCTGGCCTCCACATGCGCATGCATACAAGTGCATGCACACTTCACACACACACACACACATACACACACACACACACACATACACACACACACACACACACACACACAGAGGTGGGGGTGGGGTTCTGGAAGAACTAGGGAGTTGAGCTGACTAGCTGCTAAGTTTCTTCTTTGACCCAAGACTCCATTAAGCTGGCCCAGTCCTAGCTCCCAGTGCTGGCTTCTCATACCACGTAGCCTCAAAGTCCACGTCCCTTCTCTGGTAGCGCCACTTGCAGTAGACTTGAGTGGCAAAACATCGGTCCTTCACCTCAGGGAGCGTGGTAAACTGGTCCTTGATGAATCCTTCAAATCCCGACTGGGTTGTTTTCAAGACCTTGAGGTCTTTGATCCCGGAGTGGATGACTGGAGGTCCTGTGTCAGACAGAAGGGGAGGGAGGGTGAGCACCAGCAGAACAGTGTCGCTACCGATAACTACAACAGCCATGAAGATCCTGGCTGTAGAAACACACACACTGTCTCTCCATCTTCTCGTGTCCTGGGATTCCTTCCCTATGGATTTCCAGGCTCTCAGCCCTCTCCTGCCCGAGGAGAAGAGAAGATCCAAGGATATACCCATCCATGTTGGACTGGTTTCCTCCCGGGGACCTGTGAGGACATCTCAGCCAAATCACCTTACAAATCACAAGGTGCATGCCATTCCAGCATCAGTGGCTCTGACATGAGTTGGTGGGATCCTCAGGAGTTTGTCTTCTCTCTGCCACTGAGATCTCTTTCCGGCAATGTGTCCTCCTGGTTGATCTACAGTGCCTGGCGACAGGCTTCACTACACCCTGAGAACACTTGATGCCCTGGGGGATATAAGCTCAGCCAAGACCAGACAGCTTTAGGAGTGAACAATAGTGTGGACCTGACTGAGATCAAAGAGAGGAAAAATAAGGTTGCTGATGCAGGCATTGACCTGTATCGTCAATGATATCCATTGTTATCTGTTGATACCTATAGAGACTGGCTTTAGGCTGAAGCTGCTTCATGAGTATCAGGGGTTGGAAAAGGATAAAAATGATGAAAAGGATGGCTTGCCACCTTCCCTCAAAGGGACTGGATGGTGGATAAACACATTTGGAGGATGCGGCTTACTGTGTGCCAAGTAGTGCTAGCTCAGGGCCTGTGGCAGCATCCTATTACAGAAGCATCTAGGGCCTTCTAAGAGACTGGAATTTTTGCTGGACCTCATCATAGCCAGAGTGCAGAATGCACACTGATGTCACTCAGGACTTGAGACTGCTGCCCTACTGGGTACTCAGCCTGTTTGTTTAACCTGCTTTGCATAAAAACAGCATAATAACCAACCTTACTTGCCTTGAATTTCCCAGGTAATCTACTTTTACAACCTAGGCTGATGTATAGCTTCAATCTGAAACTGGACCCACGCCCTGAGCAGAGAGCAATCAATGTGTGTTATGACTCTCACTTGCTGAAAATAGTAAATAGAGCAAAAGCAGCCCTATGAAATAGCAATCAGCCATAAAGAGTGAGCGCAGCACACAGATATGGCTTGATAACATTGTTTGTTGTCTGGGTCAGCTGGGGTCAGTAGAGCCTCATTCTTTCCAGAACTCTGTTGAAGATTTCTGAAAAGCATCCTTCATCCCCTCCCCATGGGATTCCATTCCTTCCATCTCATCAATAAACACAGAGTAAAAGCCCTTTGTTAGGGACACATGGTCAGCTGGGTTGACAAGACAGGCAGGCAGGCAGGCAGGCAGGCAGGCAGGCACAGATTCAGATTTATACAACAGACAGAAGAGACGAGGAGAGAGGTAGAGAATACAGATCTGGCCTTGCTCCTGGTCAAACTACACCCGGAGGAAGCCTTGGATTCCTTTTCCTTGATGCCACAGTGACTGACCTTGGGTTCTCACGAATGCATTTAAGCCGTGCAACGACCCAGATGACAGAGGCTTTGCCCAGAGTGAGGGAGGGGCCGTTCTTCATCTTTACATATAGAAAAGAACTGTAGGTCTAGCAGTGTAGTGGGACCTAGATAGAACACGGCACTGACACACTGGGAAGGATGAAGATTTCCTCCCAGGAGAAGTCATGGCTGGCAACAGAAGCCAGGCAGAGCAGACTTCTTCCTGAGCAAGCTCTCAGAAGGTGAGGGAGTTTGGATGGACAGCTGGAAGTTCATTACTGAGAAATCTGCAGCACCACAAAATCCATAGTGAACACCATCATGACTTTATTTGTGTGTGTAGGCTGGTGAGGACAGAGGACATTTAGGGAGCATTTGAAAACCCCTAAAGTCCCATAGCATTATTTATTTATTTATT
>NC_022022.1:40011421-40028102 GCF_000317375.1 Microtus ochrogaster | reverse complement strand
CGGGCGGTGGTGGCGCACGTCTTTAATCCCAGCACTCGGGAGGCAGAGGCAGGCGGATCTCTGTGAGTTTGAGATCAGCCTGGTCTACAAGAGCTAGTTCCAGGACAGGCTCCAAAACCACAGAGAAACCCTGTCTCGAAAAAAAAAAAAGTCAAAAGTCAGAGTTTCGAGACCAGCCTGGTCTACAAGAGCTAGTTCCAGGACAGGCTCCAAAACCACAGAGAAACCCTGTCTCGAAAAAAAAAAAAGTCAAAAGTCAGAGTTTCTGGGCATCATTATATGTTCTTAGTAAAGGGAGAAGAAAATTCATAGTCCACATTTAAGACCTAAGGGCCAGGTCTAGAAGCCCCACGTCTATAATTTCAATGCTTGGAAGGCTGAGGCAGGACAATTGCCACAAGTTAGAAGTCAGCCTGAGCTACATCTGGAGTTACACAGCAAGAAGGGTCAGAGACACCAACAAAGCTCTCCAAAACCACCCTGGTTTTCCTTACCACCTGTGTGGCTTCAGTTGCTGTGACTCACTCCGGAGCCAGACAAGCACTGCCTATACTGATATTTTCAAAGCTGCAAGCGTCCTGCCATCAGGAAGCAATGGCCGGAAGATTAGTGGTAGATCAGCTGATTCTCCCTTCGATGTTCTGATTAAATAGAGTGTTCTGTATAGCATGTACTAGGATAAACCGGCATGACAGAAAACTTTAACTTTTACAAGTTCTGATCGGATGCTGTCCTTGAAGACAGACCAAGAGGAAGCTGCACCTTCAGCTGCCCAGGTTTGTCTGATTTCATTTTTTTGTTGTTATTCTTTTACTTTGGTTCTTGGTACTGAAGCACTCAGGGTCTTTTGCATGGTAGGCAGGTGCTCCACCCCCACACTGCATCCTCAGCCCAGATTCTCAACCTATAAGGACGCTGGTCCCACAGAAACAGTGTCTAACTGCAGTTTGTCTGCCTCAAACCCTGGAGAACCACACCTGTGTCAAGGAGCGAGAACACAACAATGGACTCTCTTTCTTGCCTAGACAGTGGACTTCCTCCAGTGTTGCCGTGAGCCTTCCCTACACCCTCCATTTCTCACACTCCAGGTAGCAAAGGAGAGGGAAAAAGGCCTTGACTTTGGCCCAACCCATCCAGTTTCTAAGCTTTTGGTTGATGCCTTCCCAAGGTGTTTTCCCACTGTGTCCTCAGAAGTCTACAGAGTAAACGTTTCTATGCAGGAGACTTCCCTTTCTGTGCTCACCATCGCACAGCAATAAGTGGGCAGAGGTGAGGTTTAAATTCAGCAGCATGCCATGAGATTCCGTGTTTTTATCCCTCCCCCCAGCTCATTCTCCATCTGTGCTGTGTTTCTCCTTCCGGAAGCTCTCTTTGCCTCCTTTCAGTACTTCAAGCGGGTTTCCCAGGAGACCGGAGGGTACCCTGCTCCCATCCACAGAGGCTTTGGAGGCCTCCGCCTCTGAAAAGCATCTCCGTCATCCGTTGAATGGTAAAGCATCACTTTCTGAAATGGCTCCTTGCATCTTGATAGGATTTTTATCCCTTAAACTTTCACAGGGACTACAGAGATGGCTTGGCAGCTAAGAAAGATTATTGCCCCAGCAGAGGACCCAAGTTCAGTTCCCAGCCCCCATGTGGTTGGCTCACAACCACCTCTAACTTCAGCTCTGGAGGGGTTTGATGCTTCTGGCCTCAGTGGGTACCTGTGCTCGTGTGTACGTGCTCAACACAGACACATACAGTATCCATAATTTTAAAAGGATAAAGAGATAAATCTTTCAAAGGATAAATTTCCTGTGAGTTTCCATGAAAGAGCGACTCCAGTCATTACAAATATTCAGACTGCATCCCACGGCCACTCCTCTGAGAAACTCTAAGAAATGAAACAGAATATGGCGGCCTGGAGCAAAAACAAATAGTAGAAGCCTTTGAAGGAGGATGAAGAGGTGAAGGGAGAGATGAACTAATGGTCGCTCTCCCTATCTTCCAGGCGTCTACTTTCATCCCCGGCGTCTACTTTGGCTCCTCCCATAATCTTCCTCAGAAAAGGGTGGTGCTGGGTTGTGTGCAGAGTGGCATTGCATGTCTAGAATCCCAGTCTTGGCATTCAAATTCCCTACATTTAGTCCCAGCAACTCCCTACCACAGCACTCTCCCTCTGCGTGAAAACTGTGCCCCTGGAGGAAGCACTTCACCTCTCCCTATCTTAATTTTCTCATCTGTGAAATAAAGACAGCAGCCATCCTTGGGCTTTGGAGTTGACATGCACCTCAGGTAAAGAACAGGAGGCTCCACAGAGCAGCCACTGTGTACAAAACACACTGTGAAAGGCAACACGGTGGTCTTTTCACCACTGGCTTTTCCACGCCAGTGTTAACCACCTGTCCAAGTACTGTACCCTACGGGCTCCCTGGACTCTGAAAGCAAAGACCTCCATCCTTGTTCCACTAGCCCTGTGACAGCCCTGGCTAGCTACCTTGAAATGGTTTCTTTTCTTAGCAGACTCTGGAAACAGAGAATGCCCTTGCATTTTCAAATGTGGTTTGGCATCGGATTCCTACAGAATAGACATCTTCTGTTCTCATGGACAATGAACTGCTCCCAGTTTGGTCAGAGCGGAAGCCAGTTCCTCCGATGCCCTCCACCACTGGGTGAACACCATCAACAAAAACTACCCTCTTTGAGGTTTGAAAGAATCTTTCCTCCTTGGCCCATGTTAGACATGCTGGATGAAATCAGGGCACTTATTTTATCTTCTCTGTTGGCAGTGCCCCAGCCCACTGAGCACTGGGAAAAACCTGAGGCTTTCAAATTCATGGGGCCATCAACTAAAAATACACTTCCACACACACTCTAAAAGGATCCCAATTTAGAGCCACAAGAAGTAATTCCACCAGAAGCAGCGTCCTTCTCTGGGTACCATCCGAGGAGAGGACTTAACCAGCCCACACTTCCCCGCCTCGGTCACGAGTAACGCCACAAGAAGAGTTCACGTTGCACAAGGGCTACAACAAAATCTCTTCAGCTCCCAGTGTCCTCCTACACACTCAGCAAATGGTGTTTTTTTTTTTTTTCTCGGAGAAGCATGCGCCAACCCTTTAAGCTCTCTAAGGGAAAGGAACTCACTGTGAGTTAATAGAAAACAAGCCCAATTCCTTACCTACGCATCGGGTGTCAAAAGTCACAAAGCTTTACTGATCTGAGGGGGGAGAATTCCTGTCATGAAGAAGATAATTGCTTCCACAGTTAACGCCTCCAAAAATGGACAAAAATAGCTGAAAGGGAGATATTTTAAAACTATATTAAATCATTCTACTATGAAACCGCAAACTTGAAAAGGGCTGAGGAAAAGCAAAGATCAACTAAATAATGTTCGCCTCTGTTGAGCCTTCTGTTCTCCCAAGAATCAAAACCCCGGCTGTGCAATTCCAGCAGGGTTGGGGTGCCGCAGAAGAGAGAGAGGATGTCACCAGCAGAGGGCTAACTTGACTTTAGTTTGACTGGGTGACGAGGAAGGCGACTTTAGGACCTTGTGTCTACCAAGAGCTTCTCCTATGGAAGGAGCAGAAGAAAGACTTCAACCCAAGGGTCAAAGGATGGAAGCAGGCGTCTCAGTGCTTCTCAGCTGACCTGCTTACCTCTCCGGCTGACTCTCACTTGACCCCTTGGCTAACTTCTCAGAGAAGGAAGAATATAATTAATTTTACAGCAACACCAGATCTAAGGCATCCAAGATTCAGCAGGCTTCTCACTGTTCAGGTCAACAGGAAGGAGTGCGGTCGACCAGGTGAAACCCATTAGTTCTCTTGGGGAGGATCCCTTTGGAGTCATGTGGATGAGTGCGTGTCTGAGAACCTGTGCTGGGGGAGGGAGGATTCTTATCATCCTAGCAAGCCCACAAACCATAGGGGTTTGTAACACTGGCCTTCACTGGGGAAGTTGGAGCATATGAGTTAATGATAATTTTCTCAGTTAAACCTACACAAGGCCATGGCTTCTTTTTTTTCTTTTTAATGTGTTAACATGTGTGTATGTATGTGTGTGTTTGTGTATGTGTGTGCATGTGAGTGGGTGAGTGTGTGCCCCTCTGTGTGTGTGTACAATGTCCAGAATAGGTGTCATGTGTCTGTTTCTAACATTCTCCACGTAATTGCCTTGAGACAGGCTCTCTCTGGAAGCTTTCCATTTTGACTGGGCTGCCTGACCCGCGAAAGCTCTCAGGATCAGAATATCTTTCCCTCCAAGTACTGAAGTCCCATGCACAAGCATCCACGCGATGGGCACTATGGATTCAAACCAAGTCTTCATGCCTTTACAGCAGGAGTTCTTAGCCACGGAGCCATCTCTCCTTGGGTGTTGCTTATGAAGATGATTATAACAGAAATTCCTGCCATAATTTCTTCCATTTTAATACTTAGATAAAAATTAGGAATTGGACTTTCCCACAAAAAGACCATACACTTCTAGTCTCAAAAGAGAGACTCAAATAGTTTCACCTGAAGAACCCTGTGTGGACACACTGCTGCGTCCAGCGCACATGGGGACTTGAACTCATTTACTGCATAGCTGTCCCTTTACTCCAGCCCTGCCAGTCCTGCAGGATATCAGAGCGGCATGAGCTCCAGATCAGTCGATTGGAACTTCTGGGCAGACTGCCACAGGGTTATCTGTTCCCAGAAGCGCTGTCGCCATCTACAAAGACAAAAGACTTGAACTGCTTCTGAGGCTGCTCTTTCTGCTGTGTGGTGAGAGCCACAGCGTTAGAACATGGGCAGCAGCGGCGGCCTTCTGATCAGAACTCAGGCAGGTTCTGACTCCCTGCCTGCAGCTGGTAAGAGAACGCGGCTTTCCCTAATCACAGTAGTGTCCTGGACTCAGCCACTGGTACCTTCCACATCCACTCTCCTGCCCGAGAATATCTTTGTAGAAATCACCAAGGATGTTTACCAACTCCGAATTCCTCTTCTGCTATCTTTTAACCTAGATTTCTTAACCTTTCTGTAGCAGATAGCAAATCTATTTCATCTTCTGCTTGAACACTCAGTGAGACCACACGTGGCCTCCCTCCTTGAGGCATGACTGTCGGAAATGAGGAAATGTTGGGGCCGTTTATGACCTGGTTCTTATGTCTGAGGTGTCTTGCCTGTTTTTCTCTTTCAGTGTCTTTACATCTCCTACTTATCCAAATGGCTATTTATTATCAGGGTGACCCCCCCCCCAATAGGAAGTAACAAAATAAGGTTACCTAGGATTCTGAGTTGTATCACCTCTAGCCCAACAACAAACCATACCTGGAGGAGAAAGCCATGTGCTGAGCTGTTACATATTGTTACATATGGGTCTCTTTGCAGCACTTCTTGCTGCCCCTGTAACTAGCCTAATAAAAATGAGGTTCTCTTCTACTTCTAGGACACCACCTTCTCCAGACACCTCCTTTCTCTGTCTCTCAGACCAGCCTTCTGCCCTAGTCTTAAACTAAGGAATCTTCCCTGGGTCCTCTTACCTCCCCCTTTTCCACTTTTTTTTTTTTTTGTCTTGGCTAACAGCTGAACTGCATCTGGGAACAACCACAGCCCAAGCCACCAGGCACCCCTGTGCAGGACTATCTTCATCAGATTATTTGAAGCCGGAAGACCCATCCTAAATGTGGGCAGCGCATACTGGTGGCAGCACACATAAAAGGACATGGAAGAAGGAAACTTCTGCCCTTGGCTTGCTTGCCTTCACTCTTGTTGGCAAGCACACCTATGCCGTGAACTTAGGCACTCTTACAGCGGTATTTGAATGAGGTTCTTGGGGCTTCCAACCAGCGACTCTCTGGGAGCCCTCCAGGCCTTCAGAGCCAGGCTGAACAGCCGAGACATCCAACCTTACAGGCTCAGCAACTAACTACAAGATTCTTGGGCTCTTCGGTGTGAGACCACAACCCCTGGACTACCTGGACTGTAGTCTGTAAGTCAATCTACTAAATTACCATTTGATATATACATATTTATCCTACCAGTTTTGTCCCTGTACAGAACCTGGTCAATATGCTTTATATGATATCTCTATTTTCTGGAACTATTTCCTTTGCTGGGTTTCATATATCTATCGTCCAGCCGTTGATGGTCCCCAAATCTATGTCCCTCTTCTCATTCTAAAACAGACCATCTTGATCCTCCACACTTTATCCATGGGTATATTCTCTCTAGTGCCGGTCCTTCCATTGTAAATCCGACTTTGATAACTCCTTCCATTCAGCCTCCACCTCCACTCAACCCCTGGCACACTGGTTACATTGCATAAAGGCCTCACACAGGGACTGACAATAAGCTGCCGGCCTGCACATCTCCTCCTACCTCTCCTGCCTCGTTCATCTCTGTAACAAATCCCCAGGCGTCTCACGACAGGCTGCCTTTCTAGCCTGCTCAGCACACTCTGGTCAAAACCGCTGAGCAAAGCGAATCCACAGTGTAAGGGAGGAAAGCTTTGTGTGGCTCAGTGTATCACGGGGTTTCAGCCCGTGAGGGCTGAGAGAGCATAGCAGAACAGAGACATGCGGGGTAGAGGGAGCGTGGAGCAGAAGCTGCATGTGTGGCAGCTGCCCAGGAATCAAAGAGCAGGTCAGAACCAAGAGCTGGTTGCCCACTTCTGCCAGTGAAGTCCTACTTCTTAAATATGCCAGAGGCTCCCAAAATAGCCCCAGCAGCTGGGAAACAAACATTCAAAATGAACATCTGACAAAGACCTTACAGATTTACACACACACACACATACACACACACACACACACACACACACACACACTCATTTACTCATTTGACTATGAGAAACCTCTACTTTTCTGACGTCAAGCTAAATAATAATAATTATGGCTACTATTTAAGAAGTTCCTATATGCCAGATACTATACCTACAGCTTTAATAAAGTCAATATAGTAACCATCTCCTTTATTTCTCTGGACGACTGTAGAGGTGGACCTCAGATTGTTATACTGCAAGTAAAAACCCACTGAAGACCCGTGACTCACTGGCTCACAGTCATGCTATTAACTAGTGGAGCTCAACTTCGAACACAGCCTATCCTGACTCTAAGACCTCTCTGGCCTTAACTAGAGAGTCAGTTGATAGGAATTAGAATGTGTTCTATGTTTTATCATGCAAACTGCCCTTAAGTTAGACTATATATGTCATTCCAGCACAGGAGACCCCTCAGTGACCCCCAAGGAATCAGACTCACTGGACTTAGTTCTGTTCTACAATTGTTTTGCTTGTTCAACAATGAAATCACTATCTGTCCTATGTGGGCATCAGGAGCTCAGCATACCCTAGAACCCTCTTCCGCTCCTCTCTGGAGCCTGCCTCTCTAAGAGCATTTCGCAAAGTCAGTGGAAACGTTTCCTCTCTTCTGCCAAAGCCTTCTACATTACCCTGGGAAGAGCTGAGTTTTGGAATGTGTCTGCTCCATTATGATGCCTTTAATCCCTCAACCGTGGATTTTAGCCTTTCAGGTTGTGATGAATTTGTTTACAGGTGTATCTCCAATAATGAAATCTGCCACAGGTTCTCTGAGGTCAGGAAAAGTCCTGCACATCCCCTCACCTTTTGTGCAGGTAATACGTCTTCAAAGTCTCCTTGCTTAGTAGACAGTGCATGAGTGAGTGACCCAATACTCTTGAATGAATGACATTTCCCCGAGTACATTTAGTTTTAATCAGCTCTGCTCAAGCCTACTTCTGGTTATTTCTAGTCTCTGAAAGTGAGATGAAGGATGGGATAAAGAGTGTGCTAAGTGCCCAAAGGCCTCTGAAAAGCAGCCGAGAGTTATGTTGACCAATAGAGTGGCCTCCAGCCACCTGTTGTCAGTCAGCACTTGAAATCTAGCAAAAGTGACTCAGGCTGTATGGTTAATACCGCTGTGTACATGATTTTGGAGACTTGCTATTTCAACGAGTGAATAACATTTGGGATTAAGCTAAATTTATTATTAAAAATATTTTTCCTTGTTTTCTCTTTGGTTCCCTAAAGTGAATATTAAAAGACTTTAGAACTATAAAAAAGTTAGGCAGAGCTGGCTTAGACTTTAAAATTTCATGAGAGTTGTCAGTGTGGCTTAGGGAGAAAATGTTGGGCGTGAGTTAGGATATGTTTCGCGTTTTTGCTTCTAAATTCACACATCAGAAAGGAAGGAGGAAAGAGACTCAGAATGAGGGAAAAGAAAAGAAGACAGGAAGGGAAGACAAGATGGAGGGCAAGTTGTTTTAGATAACAGCTCAGTGAGAGAATTTTGCCAAATGACTAAGCTTTTGGTGATCAAATCATCTTTTCAGTTAACACAATGTTTCAAATTTTTCTATAAATAATTTTAGAGATAATATCCAAATGTTAAGTCAGACTTAGCTATATCTAGTCTTAACTCAAATAGTTAGAAATTTTAAGGGATAAAGAAGATAAGACATGAAATAGAAACATGTAGCTATAAATATTCTCCATTCCGCTGTTCTCCCTGGACCAGTTTCTCTCCCCTCACCAGGTCCTGCTCACTAGCTCCTGCAGTCGCTTATAAAATAACAATTCTGAGGCTTAATATTAATTAACTACTCTTTGATCTATTAGCTCTGGCTTATTATTAACTAACTCTTACATCTTAAATTAACCCATTTCTATTATTTTGTATTTTCCCACAAGGCTCGTGGTTTGTTACCTCTTACTTCATGGGCAGCTACATGGCAACTTGACTCTGCCTTCTTTCCTCCTCTATCTCTGTTTACATTTCCTGAATTGTTATATTCTGCCCTGCCATAGGCCAAATCAGCTTCTTTATTAACCAATGGTAATAAAACATATTCACAGCATACAGAGGGAACTCTCATATCAGAAACAGGAAAGTTCAAAGTCAACACTGAATCCTTAATGACTACTATGTCTCCTATTGAGATAGCTGTTTCTTCCATCTTTGGTGCTATGCTTCAAAGTTCTCATGTTTTGAAGAGATTAAATAATCTAAATTGATTGTCTAATTCTGCTTCTGACAACCTCAACAAATCAATAGAATACCAGTTTTGGGACCCTTATTCGCTCAGATTAATTATTAGTACTAATAAGGACTATATTATAAGAATGTTTCATAGTTAGATTTAAATTTTAAATTTCTTGCTAAATACAATTATGTAATAGTCATTGCAATTTTAAATGAGACTCATTGTAAGAAGATTATGATACTATTAGGGTTTTATTATGCAAATAAAATGTCAGGGAAACATTAGTGATTTCAAATATTGGCTACTATCCACTATTTCATGATACTGTACCAAAAATATTAGTCAGAAAATTTGGAAATTTGCATCCTTGTCATTTCCAGCCTTTACTCCCTCCCCCCCATGTTTCACTTCAAAACTGGGTCATGCTAAATTTCTGCCACTCAAACTCCAGCTTTTGAAGCAGAAAGACTCACTTTCTTCGCTACCTTTCAGCAAAAGGCAGATAACCTTGTAAAGTACAATTCAAAGGCCCAGTTCGGTCCAGTGTCAGATTTAAACAGTTTACAAACGCTCTACCATTTTCCTCTGTGTCAGTAAAGAGAACTGTTATGGGCCAGAGAAGCAAAGCCATCAACAACAGACGCCTGATGTCTCTTGCACAATAAAACCACGGAAACTGGCTCCTTACCATTCCTCATCTGCTCCACCTCGCAAAAGTGTGTTCCCGTGGGGGTGTGGATGAACGCGTGGACATGCTTGACTCCATTCTGAAAGGGAGGACAAAGTGGTTCCCAGTCACACTCCAGCACAAACCACCATAGCAATTTCTTTCAATACACTGGAAACGTAAGTGACGGAACCTTTTCCAAACGCTTCCAGGGGACCTCTTCTACGTAGACGTGGGCTCGGGTGACATGGTTAAAAGAAGAAAGGAAGTGTTCACAAATGTTCATAGCAAAGGCCTCTATGCTCTTTATCTGTACAAAGGAATGAAAGAAAGAAAGAAACACTGGTAATGTCCATTTAAAAATGTCCCGTTTAAAAGACCTGGGCTGATTTAATTGTTTGGCTTATTTTGAGGTAGCCGCTCACTGACAACATAGCTCGGTTTGACCTTGAACGCATGATCTTTCTGCCTATGCCTCATTCTGAGATTATAAACCCCTATATCTGGCTTACAGCATATTTTGTTTTATTTGTTTAAGGTACAGCTTCTCTGTGTAGCCCAGGCAGGGTTAAGCTCATGGTGGTCCTCCCAAGGGCTGGGATTACAGGCATCCACTGGCAAACCCAGCCAAAAGTAATTGCCAAATGCTCACAGGGGGCTCTTTCCTGATCAGTGGTTTCTTCCAATGAGAGAAACACAGAATTAGAATCTCAGGAGATTAAATAGTCCGGTCCTGTTTCTCCTCCACTATTCCTGGGTGTGCTCATAGATTCTGATCACCTAGGAAACTCTATCTTGTCATTTTTTATTTTTAAATATTTTCGTTATTTTTATTATATATGTCTTGCCTGTATACATGTGTGTGCACTATGTTCATGGCTGGTGCCACAGAGACTGGAAGGGGGGTGTTAGAGCCCTGGAACTGGCGTTCCAGGTGTTGTGAGCCATGTGGGTGCTAGAAGTGGAGCCAGTGTTCTCTGGAAGATCACCCAGTCTTTTGGCAGGTGAGCCACCTCCCCAGAACGGTTCTGTGTTTAAAAGAAGCCTGCTTTGCATGCCAGGAGACAAAACGCAACTTACATCCAGAATCTTCTCTCAATGTGTTTGTAATGCTGGAGCTTATCATGAGGTTTGCAAATGGGCTCCAGTGTTCCCTAAGAAGGTCAGTCTTTAGGTGTGTCTATGTGAGCATTTCCATAAGGGGAAGACCCACCCTGAATGTGGGTATGCCCATCCCATCTCCTGGGATCCCAGAATAAATGAAAAGGTAAAAGCAAACTGAATGCCAGTTTCCCCGCTCTGCTTCCTGACCACACAGAGGATACCTAACTGCATACACACCTGTTACCAAGACTTCCTACAGTGATGGGCTACCAGCAGTTCTCAACCTGTGAGTCGAGACCCTTTGGGGGTCAGCTAAGACCATTGAAAACCATAGATATTTACTTTACAATTCATAACAGTAGCAGAATAACAGTTATAAGGTGGCAACAGAAATTAACTTCATGGCTGGGATCAACACGACATAAAGAACTTTATTAAAGGGTCGCAGCATCAGGAAGGTTGAGAACCTCTGGATTATACAAGCTAAAATAAGCTCTTCATCCTTCAGCTGCTCCCCCCCCCCCCCCCCCCCCGCACCCTGGAGCATGGGGTATTTTGTTGCAGCAATCAGAAAACTTAAACAGGGAGCACAAAATTTTGGACAGTAGATTCTGCTGTTAAGTATTGATCTTATGATCAATATTCTCTTTTACTGTACCACAATGCCCTTTCTGCTACAAACGAACAGTCTAAAAGTGATAGGACTCAAAGAAAAGCACACAAAAAAAAACCATGCTAAATTTAGTCTGAAATTCTCCCATGGCCTTGCTTGGCTCGCCCATAGCTCCAATGTGAGGTTAATTTGCCCAGGAGCTTTCTTCCTACCTAATGAGATAAATCAAAAGAATAAAATGAAACAAGCTTTTCTGTAAGCCTGAGAATTTTAGGGCAGAAAGGAAAAATTTAAAATTAGCATATATGTAAAAATAGGTTAAAAGGAAATGAGAGCTTAAAATAAGCAAGTTCCACCCCCGCGCGAGCTTGCACTGAATTTGCACCAAGAAGCAGCAAGTGTTGAAGCACGATTGTACCCCTTTGAGCTTCGCCAGGACATGCACTGTGTTCTTGATGGTGTCTGTAGGGATGATGTCAGAGTTATCACCACGTAGGTAATCCTTTTTGGATCTCAGAGTCAACTGCACCGAAGTGGCCACCTCTTTGATGCTGTGGTATTTTCCATCCCTGTGAATATGGAGAACTTTGACCATATCCTTCCCATAGCCAGTTCGGACAAATTCCACTTCGTCATTCTGTAACAAAAATATAATTATCTGATTGAAGAAGACTAATAAGGTTAAAGATGTCCCTTTAGTTTTTCATTTTATCGGACAAAACACTCGTGAAAGCGAAATCACATTCAGCCTTGGCAGACTGGCGTTTCGTAGGGAGAAAGAGGTTCCTGAGAAACAGAACATACCTGGTTACCCCGAGGACAGACAGGCACATGGTTCTCTTGATAACTATTTTAAGCATTTAAAGCCTTTACTTTGTTTTGACTCTGTGCGTGTGTGAGAGTTTGTGCAGGTGCCCGTGGAATCCAGAGGTGTCCGATCCCCTGAAGCCAGAGTTATAGGAAGTTAGGAACCACCTACTGTGGATGCTAGCGATTAAACTCTAGTCCTCTGCAAGAGCAGTGTGTACCCTTAACCACTCTGCCTCTCTCCAGCCCCTCTTGAAAATATTTTTTAAAACAGTAATAACGGAAGTTCCCAGGTCACAGCCCCCCCACTTCTCTGCAATGCAACCTCTCCTTGTAACAGCTTTGGGTACTGATATCTTACAGACGGTGGACCAAAATGAAGTATCTCATCCCCATCCCAGGGTTAGTAAAGGCAGAGTTTGTACACGTACTCAGACCTGTTGACTCTAAACTATGTTGTGGGCCCCATGGAAACCAGCTTTTTTCTAGAGCATTCCATGGCTGCATTACCTGGAAATAATCCCATGCCCACCCCATCCATTTTTAAAAACAGCGATATTTCTGAGAAAATGCTCTGTGATAATGGAAACAATTTGAGCACTGCTTTTTCTGTTTGCGGCCAGGAAGGGGCAGGGTAATCAGTAATAGCACCCAGAATGCCTCCAGGACGCAGAGCCAGGGCCACCTGACTGCGAGCAGAGCTCAGCCTCTGGTGGAGAGACATGCAACCGAAGGCGGGCGACACAGTCATGAAGGCCTGCGTTTGAGGCTTAGCTAGTGAAGACATCCTTTTCTGTGGCTGGCGTACACCAAACTTGCTGCTGGGTGTTTGTGAGGAGAGGCAGCAGGGAGTAAAGGATCAGAAAACCCTAGAGCTACGAGTATGGATACTGAATATGAATGTGGTAATGAAAGTGGTAAGAACGAAAGCAAAGAACAAAAACAGGCAAGAAACCCCTCCTGTTGCTCTAATTTAGGATGCCAAGCACTGCCAAGAGTCACTGCATGAGGAGTCACCAGTCCCTCTGAGGAGATTTTAGAAATAGCGGCGAACATCAAAAATAGTTCTCGCTTCCTTAATGGACATGAAGAATGAGAGGCCGTCTCAGATCTTGGAGATGGAGCCAGATGGGGCAAGCTCTTGTTCACTTAACATATACAAAAGTTCAGGGTGTCATCCAGGATGGGGGACTCTTAGAGATGCACCCCTAAAATCTATGAACCAACTTTGGGGAAACATCTTCAAAACAAGGGTCCGTAAGGTGCTGGGGGAGGTGGCTCGTTTGACAGACTGCTCTAGGCTTCATCCTCAGCACCCCGTAAGTGGGCAGGGTAGTGCACGTCTGCAGTCGTAGCACTTGGGAAGTGGAAGCAGCAGGATAGGGAGTTCAAGGTCATGCTAGGCTCATTAGGCAGGTCAAGCTCAGCCCGAGAAGCACGAGAGAATGTTAAAGAAGTATTCACATGGAGAAGAGGAAGCCAGTAAGAAACGTGAAGAGCTCGGGGTTCTTCAAAAGACTGCAATAGTGGCAGAGAGGAAGCTGTTGTGTTGTTACAGAAGCGTTGGGCTCTGTCCAGACCCCAGCTCCACCTTGCCACTTGTTGCTTGGTGGCTTGTGACAAGTGATTGAATGTCACTGAGCTTCTGTGTCTCCATCTGCACCAATAGGGATAACCACTGCACCCTACAGGGGGCGCTGGTGACTCTGCCAGCTCCAGCTCTGTTTCCAGGGGAAACAGTGCCCATGGCAGGCAGTTGGATGCAGCTGCAGCAGAGATGATGTTGGTTAAGTCTACTGACTTGGGAAGGAGAGCACTTTTGACACCAGAGTGTCTTGAGTCTCAGGAATTCTATCTAGGGGAAGAAAGAACATGGCTGTTTGAGCCCTGAGCGTGTATGGTGGCTGCCCAGGACCAAAATCTCTGAGCTGATTAATCATCTCTATTAGGGACCTCCTACACCTCCTAGTCCTTGGCCTCATCTTCTACCCTTGCATATCCAAGATGTAGTAGCTTAGCTTGTGAGGACGCGGGGAGTCTAGCAGACACGCAGTGGTCTTGCGACACTCCTGCCTGTACCACCAAACACTATCCCCAATGTCATGTCTGCTCTCAACCCTGCTTACACTCTGCCTCTGCTGTTCTGAACTCAGTGTGGATCAGATGCTTCCTCTGCCTGTAGACCTCGCCTCTTTTTTCAAACCATCCCTTTCTTCTCACTCCCTGACTACAGCAACCTCTTCACCTGCCTTATTTCTTCCTGGCATCCTCCATGTCTTCGGTGTTACTTCCTCCAGATAATCTGTCTTAGTCCTTCAAACACAGAGTAGGTGGCTCTTTTGATGTATTCTTAAGACCCTAGATATGGCCTCTGAATCTTTATCAAATTGTATTGCAAGTGCCTCTTTTTGTATGATTCATTCCAAAGCCATAAACTATGAAAGCAGGAGAAAGTTCTATCTTGGTTACCATGGCAACTCCAGCACTCAGCACATTGCCTGGATCTTAAATAGGAACTTGATAAATGTGTCATGAATGAATGGATAGTGCTACTAACCACCTCCGCTGCTTGCGTGATGACACAGAATAGTTAATGAAAACACACAAAAGATTCCAATACAGGAAGAGGGGGCTCAGTTCTGATGCCATCAAAAAATAGTCCCCTTCCTGAGAAAACAGGAAGAGAAGCATGAACCTTAGATTCAGATGGCCTATGCCAACTGCCAGCTACAGGGACGTGGGCAAGTACTTGTCTGTTTCTTTCATTCCTTCCCTTTTCCATCTATAAAATGGGATAATGGCAGCACCTGTTACATGTAATTGTGAGGTTGAAAGTGGCTGCTCAGAACAGCTAGCATGTAGTATTCAGTGAATGTCAGTTAGCTAGTCCCTGTAGCTGGCAGTTGGCATAGGCCATCTGAATCTAAGGTTCATGCTTCTCTTCCTGTTTTCTCAGGAAGGGGACTATTTTTTGATGGCATCAGAACTGAGCCCCCTCTTCCTGTGTGTCCAGTGTGTCCAGAAGGAATAGCTGCAATGTTCTGATATCTGTTTCACCCTTGTTCCTTTTTTTTTTTTTGATAAAGACAATGATGAGAATCATGTCACATAGGTACCCACCAATCTGAGCTGTTTATATCTACAGATAAAACCATACCCCACCAATATAAATTGAACTTCGGGTGAATCCTAATTGAATAGACACATGAAGGAACATATCTAAATGAGGTGCGTATTTCCCTTTACCCATGTATGAGCATTCTCCGCTAAACACATTTTTCCATGCCTTCTTTTGATATCAACATTGACATATGAGTGCCAACATGTACCAGACACTGAGTGAATGCTCCCTACTTTCTGGATTTGGAACAAGGTGAAAACAGGTTTATTTCTCTAGCTACACAGCTAAGAATTAACTTCAAGTCTCTGTGGTTTTAAATAACAATCAGTACCAATCCTCTCTCCCTAGAATGCCCTGTCTTTATAAATCTCTGTTCTGTCCACACTGGTTCTTGCCCTAAAACATGGGCTCTCCTCTGTGAACTCACAAGCACTAACACTGAGCTTCCTCATTGCACGCTCGTTCTTCCTCGTTCACATATGCACATGTCTTAGTGTTCCCAGCGCCAGCATCTTGAAGGTTAGCATGGACCACCTCTCTGTGTGGCACAGCACTGAATAATGACCTATACACTGCCATGAATGACTTGTCCAAGAAACAAGATTCGTCATTTTGCAGACTATTTTGGAAATTTGGGTCATTTTTAGTTCAATAAGGGAAAATCTGTTTTCACTTACTCCCAAGAAACTTAACAAGGCAGCTTCAAGTTCTTCTCAAGTTCTGGAGGAGGAAGAAGGTAGTGCGTAAGCTTACCACGTGAGTCTATGTTTTCCTCAGAAGAATTTGTAGCCAGGGCTGGAGACGTGGCTGAGCAGTTATACCACTGGCTACTCTTTCAGAAGACCCAGGTGCGAGTCTCAGTACCCACATGGTGGCTCACAACTATCTGTAACTCTAATTTCAGGTGATCTGATGCCCTCTTCTGACTTCTGCAAGTACCAGGCACATACACAGTGCACATAAATGCAAACAAACAAACCAAAGAGTCATGTACACAAAACAAAAATAAATTTTACAAAAAAATAAGAATTCTTACATGGGAAAATGAGATTGCCTTATGGAACTTAGGAGTTCAAATCATTTTCAGACAATAAAGTAAGACAGACCCTTGTGGAACCACACATGAACCTTCTTATTGGATGTTATCTGGAGTTATAATAGTCCAGCAAAATTTGTAACAACAAAACCCTTCTCTCTCTCTCTCTCTCTGTCTCTCTGTCTCTCTCCTCTCTCTCTCTCTGTCTCTCTCTCTCTCTGTCTCTCTCTCTCTCTCTGTCTCTGTCTCTCTCTGTCTCTCTCTCTGTCTGTCTCTCTCTCTCTGTCTCTCTCTGTCTCTCTCTGTCTCTCTCTGTCTGTCTCTCTCTCTGTCTCTCTCTCTGTCTCTCTCTCTCTGTCTCTCTCTGTCT
>NC_022022.1:40003423-40011111 GCF_000317375.1 Microtus ochrogaster | reverse complement strand
CTCTGTCTCTCTCTCCTCTCTCTCTCTCTGTCTCTCTCTCTGTCTCTCTGTCTCTGTCTCTCTCTCTCTGTCTCTCTCTCTGTCTCTCTCTCTGTTTCTCTCTGTCTCTGTCTCTCTCTCTGTCTCTCTCTCCTCTCTCTCTCTCTCTCTCTCTCTGTCTCTGTCTCTCTCTCTCTCTCTGTCTCTCTCTCTCTCTGTCTCTCTCTCTCTCTCCTTTTCAGAGCCCGATTTCCGCAGCTCCTTTCAGCTTTCTTCAGGCTTCTATGCTCTATTCTACTCTGCTGCGCTTCAGTCACTGGAATTCTTTATTCTGTTGCCACGGGGAGACACTTTCATTGAGGTTGTTGCTGCTGTTGTTGTGAATTTTAGCTCTTTACAATATCCAAACGTAAAGGTTGATGTATCACGCATGTCTGTCTACATCTTCACAGGATTAGATTTAATGGCAGGAAAGGTACTGAGAGAGCGGTAGGCAAAGCACGAAGAGATTTTCATCCATTTAAATCGACTAGAGCTTTCTCTTGAGTCTCAGAATTAGTATAAGGACCCTCTCCACCTTTCACAAGAGAGAGAAAAAAATGTTTGCTATTTTGCATCTAAATACTATAATTCAGTTATGCTGTGGCACATAAGAATTATATAAGAAAACCAATCTCTACCTCGCCTCTTTCCCCCCTTCTCCTCCCCCTCCCCCTCCTACTCTATCCCTCTTTTCCTCTCTGCCTATTTCCTTGAGATCTGCCAAGGAGAGTCTTCAAATCCTCTAGGTTTCTCCTTCCTTGAATGTTTCCGTGGGCATTCGCGAATATGAAATCTTCAAGGAGGGGAAGGAATTGCTGGCTTAATATGAGAAAAACAAGCACTCATAGGAACTGTGCGTGTGTCCCCTTCGTGGGCCTCAGTACGTACAAATGATAAGAACAATAATACCAAGTTCTGGTCTTAGAAGCAGCCAGTGTGGTGGTGGCGGGGCATGTACTTGTCTGTGTGTTTGCTTTATGTTTGTTTTGTCTTGCTGCATGGGATCTACTAAATGCATGACAAGACTGTACCGCTTGACCCTGAAGAGTGATTTAGCGATCGTGAGGGAGGCGTGCAGCCCGTTCAGAGCTGACCCTCGTGGATGTTTCAATAGGAGAATACAGTCTCACTGCATATTCATGGTGAAAAGGAAGGGTAACTGACCCATGACTCACTGCAACTCCAATGCGGGTGCTCAGTTACTTTCATTCTTTTGCCCGGCATGAAAAGTACCAAGAGAAATGCCTCGGGGGAGGAAACCTGGAAGAAGGGGTCCAGGAACTTCGAGAATAGGGGTGAGAACCGTCGCAATACAGAATTGGTAGCGACATCTGATACAGACTGGAAGGAGATGTGTTGAACCTTATACACTGAAAGTACCAGGACGAGGCTTGCAACAACCATGTGCTGTGGGCCTGAAACATGGCAGGAAGTGTGTGCGTGTGGTTCCCTCTAATTCTCCACTAGAGCCCCAGGAATACATATTGGAGTCCGTTATTGAATAAGGAAGCCTCTGGGGCCAATCAGGTAACCTTCTCAGGATACACCGTCAGGGGATAGAGAGACAAAGTAAGAGCCATATGCCATCAAAGGACAGGTTGGTTTTTTTTTTTTAACCCTTTATCACAATCCCTTAGTCTGCTTGGCAGTCCTCTTTGGAGTTGAACTCATGAGTGAGAGGAAGAACACACTAATCCTGACAGGGAGAGAACTGGCCATGCTGCCAGACGCTCACAGCTGCGTAGCATTTTATCATCTAACTCTCCACCCGCTGCACCTGACGACATCTTTCCTCAGCCTCACAACAGCTCCGTGAGCTGGCAGCCAGGAATCCGTCCTGTAAAATAAACTGGCTCCTAGATGTGAAAAAGCTGCCCGAGAGGCATGGGGGCAGACTGGGAATGGAGACTGGACCGTCCTAGGCAGAAGCTCACCAATCTCAAGATGTGTCCCTACCCACATCATCCTTATAACTGCCGGAGACTCTGAACTCAGCTGGATCCTGTTGGCACGGGTGTATTGACACATGAGGAGAATTCAGTGGTAGCAAGCACTCTCTGGAGTAGTCAGTGGGCTGTGCCTTCAGCACCAGGCACTGGCCATTCGAGGCGAATGTTGACTTTCACCTGAGTTGGGACCAGGGAAAGCAGCAATGATGCGAGCCTACTAGCAGCCATTGAACGCCATCGTCCCCAGGAGCTGCTGGCTTTAGTCTATGTGGAAGAGAGAGGAAATACCTGTGCTAGAAAGAAAGTGAGAAGGGACCAGAAGTCACTGGCACCGTTCCTCTGGTCTCTGAGAGGCCTCTGTGAGGGGACAGGCGAGTCCCAGTTTCCAGAAAGACAGCAGATACTCGTGAGGTAAAAACCACACAGCTGCTGAGATGCAGAGGCCATGTGGGATGCGGGCAGCCGGGTTCTCTTCCCTCCAGCTGCCTCCCAGACTTGCAAACATGGGTAGTGAGATTCTGAGGGCGGAGTTTTCCCTGCTACTTTGTTGGTTTCTCTAATTAGCTTTAATTCATTGTTTCTTTTAAAGTATTTTTCAGATTTGTTTATGTTTATTTTGTGCACATGAATGTTTTGCCTGTGTGTATATATGTCCAGCACATGCACTCCTGTTACAGAGGTCATGGGATCCCCTACAACTGCAGTTACGGAGAGTTGTGAGCCACCATGTGGATGCTGGGAACTGTAGCCAGGTCCTCTGTAAGAGCAGCATGTGCTTTTAGCCACTGAGCTGCCTTTCCGCCCCAACACTTCAAATTTGTCCATTCATTTCCATCCACTTTGTGTGTTCACAGAGCTATACTGACTTAGATTTGTGTAGGTGGAAAACCGTGTGACACGCTTAGGAACACAAGGGTGGACAAGGCAGACAGTGCTCCATCCTTGTAGGAACGCTGTGGAAGAGCATTCTCCTATGAAGAATCAAAAAGCCAGTACTCTGGGCTTTTTAGGTGGTGTTCAGCAACCCAGTTCTGTCGTTATTGCATAAGAGAAACTACGTACAACCCATACAGCAATGGGTACAGCTGTGTGACAGTAAACCTTTATAAAAACAGTCAGTGGGCCAGATTTAGGAGTTTCCCGCCTGTATCCAGGAACTTCTAGAATAGGGGAAGACGCAAAAAAGAAGCAAGCAGGTAGTCACACAGTGTGTTAATCCTGCTAACGGAAGCTGTAGAGTGAGCTCTGCTGACCTGTTGTGGCGACGCCAAAGCCAGAGTGGGGGAAGCTTCAGGTAGAAACTGGCATTCCAATGCAGCATGAAGGTAATTGGAACCAGCCTGATCCACAAATCCACTCTGCCACGGAGGGTGCTCTCCTTAACCACGTCCTTCATGAGCTTTTCTTGGCCTGTGTTTTCTTCACTTGTCTCTTTTTAGCAACAATTCAAAGCCTCTGCCTACACTCACACTGCAAGCATCGACTTTCCTCCAGTCTGCCACACTCTAGACCCCTCTCGGTCTGTCAGCAGACTTCGAAACTCTGCTCAGAGAGAAAGCTAGCCTTAAACAGACACATCTCATGGGATGTAACTCATACTTCAAAACATAAATAAAGCCAGCAGCTTGACTCACGGGAGCCCTGGCAGATGACTGTATTGCCACCAAGTCTGCAGCTGCCAGAGGCTGAAAAGCCCCAACTTTATTTGTGTACCTTACATTCTTTTTCACAGACAAATTTGCAAGAAATGTAAAGTACAGCCCAAAGGAAAAAGTATACACCAGTAGGAAGGTGTCAACAATGAGCGGCAAAGTCAGCCCCAAAGCCTAACCTGCCCATACGAACGAGCAGAATTAGATGGAAGGCTTAAGATAATATACTTAATGTTTTGACAGAAATAGACAGTTGAACATGGAGAAAATAAAATAAATATTAAAAACTTCATTTGAAAGAAATAAAACTAGGGAGCCAAAGGAGATTCAGCAGGCAAAGTCCTTATCACACAAGCCTGAGGACTACAATCTCATTTCCACCTGCACACATACACACACACACACACACACACACACACACACACAACAACAACAACAACAACAACAACAACAGACATGGAAAAAAATGAAAGAGTCTAACAATTAACAATCAGGTAAGAATCTGCTGAACACAGTTCAAGAAATAATCGGTTATTTTGGAGAGGTAGAATAAGTAACAGACTAATTTTCTAAAAAGATGTAGAGATGGAAAACCTAGAATGGAAAAGAGCCAAATAAAGAAGCAAATGCTGGCACTGGAAAACGGCTCCATGGATAAGAGCTCTTGAAGCGTTTGCAGAAGAGCTGAATTCACTTAGCGGCACCCATGTCTAGTTGGCCATCGCCGCCTGTCGTCTCCAGCTACAAGGAGATCAAAGACTCTGTCCTCTGAAGATGCTGCACCCATGTGCACACACAGATACACACAATTAAAAATAAAAATACAGCATGTCTACAAATCACCAAGGGCTAATGCAGACACACAGGAGCTGAAATTCCTGAAAGATGAGAAACATGAAGGGCTGAGAAAGATGGGGTGAAAAAGGCAACTTTTCAAAAACATCGGGACTACAGCTTTTCAGCATTCTTGGGAGAGTGAATGCAAAGTCAGCCCACTTCCAGGCTATGAGCTCCTCCATGTTTACTCCACTTGGTCAAGTTGAAAAGGAAGCAGTGTCCACTGTTTTGACGAATCCTCAGGCTGTGAAAGACTGTGGTGGTTCCATGCTAGTATACAATGTGCCTTCCAAAGCAAGCGGTATCGTGAAAAGCCTTCGGTGCTGTTTGTATTTTCCTCATCCTCCCAACCTGTAGGTTTCTTTCCATAGTAACACTTTATTAGTCTTAGTGAAAGAAACAAATGGGGGAGGGGAGATATATTGGAGTCTAGGAATTGGGACCACGCTGGAATCCCCGGAACCCCTCGAAGCTGGTTACAGCATTCAATCATGAAACACTTGCAAACAACAAGGGCGGTTGTTTGCCGAAGGACAACCACATGGTAGAGTCAGCGACACCAGCAAAGAAAGTTTATTAAAAGCGTCTTTCCAGACCTTGAACTGAAATTGGATTTAGCAAATGCCACCCAAATACAGCTGTCCTTCGGCGTACTCGCAGGAAGGTAGGAACAGGCTTGGCTAAAACTTAAGGATCCCTCACTCAAATATCACCACCATCCTGCCCTGTATATGACAAGGAGGAAGAAAAAAAAAGCAGGAACTCTTCTCTAGCCTATTCGGAAAAGCTGCCTTTAGGTCACATAAATGAAAATGATTTGCTCATGTTAGCTAAGTGATTCAACAAATGCTATACTTGATTGCTCAATTGCGTAAGTGTCATAAAATAAAAGATTTAAATTGTAGTGATGTTTCTTTTAAAAATAAACATCACGCCGCGAATATGTTTATTGTTTGCAGCTATTGAAATCATTTTCTGCACACAATTATAACCTACAAAGCAAAATGCAGAAATGGTGAAAAAACTGTTTCTTGGTCTAGTTGATTCTTACTGCCCCCTTTTAGAAAGCTGTCGGTCTCTGGAAGTCACATCTGCTAGGCCTCAGGGCAGTGGGCTTAAATTTTACAATGCACCTGCACTAACAATAAACTTATTTAAACTGTAGGCTCTGGGAGCCTAGAGAAGTGGCTCAGTCCATCAGTGCTTGCCACACAGCATAAGGATCTGAGTTCAATACCCCGGAACCCACATTTTTAAAAG
This sequence comes from Microtus ochrogaster, assembly GCF_000317375.1. NCBI lineage: Eukaryota > Metazoa > Chordata > Mammalia > Rodentia > Cricetidae > Microtus > Microtus ochrogaster. The sequence goes on along the minus strand of NC_022022.1, from coordinate 40,005,392 downwards.
CTAGCCACGGTGGCAAACATCTGCAATCTCAGTACTGTCAAGGATGCCTGGGGCTTGCTGGCTAACCAGCCTCACCAAATTAGATAACTCCAGGCCACTGAGAAACCTTACCTTTAAAAATTAAGATGGAATGATTGAGGCAAATACCCAACATGGACTTTCAACCGCCACTCAGAAGCTCACATCCATACACACATCACAGGTTCCTGGTCCAGCTTCAGGAACTCTGATTCTAAAATAAGGCCCAGAATTCTTCCCTTTTACTGGTACCCGGATCATGTGAGTTTTGTCAGTGGCTCCATAGCACTCCTCAATCCTCTGCCTTGGGATAAATAGATCCACAAGCCCTCCCTTCCCTACAAACTGAAGAACACCTGCTAGGCTAGTCCATAGAAGCGACCTGACCATCAAGGTATTGTATGGGCTGGCTCTCCAAAATGACTCTGGTCGGAATCCATAATCAAGGAGAGGGACGGAGCAGAGTCACCACGATTTCCAGGCATAAAGTGAACTGCCACTTAGCATGACAGCTAAACAGGAATTCATGGGTAGGCAAAGACATTCCTTGCAGATGTCTGTATGTCTGTCTATTCTCCCCCTCTCTCAGGACGGGGCAGCTCACCTTTTCATAGTCGTCATGGTAATGGGCCATTTTCCTTCAGCCTTCAACTCTAACCTCAGTTTCAGGAGTGAAAAAGAATGGCAAGAGTTGATGTGAGGTTGGTAAAGTTTTTATTTATCCCCAAAGAGTAGGCGGTTAATATTGACCTGATTGCACAGCAGACCCATGGCCTTTTTAAAGCCAAGCTCCTTGCTGAGTGGTCAGAACCAGGGGTGTGGGGAAGATATGTCAATATTTTTGCTAAAATGCAATTGAATTTGCTCTTCATTTAAAGCAACCTTCAGAGCACTGTTTCAGAAATTACTCACTTAAGGCAGGGATTATTGTAGGTGACAGATCCTAATTATTAACAAGGCATGAGGTTTTGTCATTTCTAATGTATGAATCACATGCATTTACTCTCACGGAGAGTCAATCAGAAGAGAAGAAATACAGAATATACCTCACTCAACATCTACTTGTCAAGAATTCTTGTTCCTATGCACTTCATACTGTCTATTTCACTCCGGAGTTAACTACATAGGTTAGCAGCTTAAATACCCCTTTCCCTCCAGACTTTTCTATCACTTTGTAAACTAGTCAATAATCGAGCACAAAGGCACCCAGAGTCACACTGGAATGTTGTGACAGAACCATCAGGTGACATGGGACTCAGCCTCTTCTGTTTATGTCCGAACAGTGAACCGCGAAAGAGAATAGAGCCCACATCTGAGCCAGCACAGCCTGAGAAAGACTTGACAGAGTCCCTGGCAACAGATAGAAAATGACAGCAAACCCTCTAAGAACAGCTCTTGCTTTGCTCCTCTTTGCCCTCTCTGGGGTCCCGGCCATGGCAGAAATCTCTTGCAGAAGTGAAAATGGTGAACCTGTGGACTGGTAGGTAAATGCAATGGGATGATGGGTGTTTGAAAATAGAAAGTTGGGGCATGTTTGTGGTGAGGCTAAGGAAAACTTCCGCCTGTCTTCCTCCTTTTAAAGAGCCACAGGCTGGAGCTGGGGATATGGCTGAGCTGACAGAATGCTTGCCTAGCATGCATGAAGCTCTCAGTCCCCAGCACCACATAAACTGGATAGGATGAGACACACTGTAATCCCAGCAGAACCATCAGGAGTTCAAGGCCATCCTCAGCAGCAAAGCAAGTTTTAGGCTAGCTTGGCTTAGATGAGAGCTTGTTTTAAATAAATAGATACTTCTAATTGTCTGGATGCTGAACGTTACTGTTTCTGATTCTAATTGGATACTGGATATTACTGTTTTAGTTTCTAATTGGATACTAGATGTTACTGTTTCAGTTTCTAATTGGATACAAGATGTTAGTGTTTTAGTTTCTAATTGGATACTAGATG
>NC_022022.1:39996216-40003323 GCF_000317375.1 Microtus ochrogaster | reverse complement strand
CAAGATGTTAGTGTTTTAGTTTCTAATTGGATACTAGATGTTACTGTTTCAGTTTCTAATTGGATACTAGATGTTACTGTTTCAGTTTCTAATTGTCTGGATAGTGGACCTGAACAGTACTTTTTTAGCTTTATTCACCTCTTAAATAAATCAAGAATATCTTTGATGCTTTTAAATAATAAATAAATAAATAGATACATAATTAATTAGAAAGAAAAGGACATGATGTGTGCCACTGGGTTCAATCCCCAGGTAGCGTTGGTTGCTGAGTGGGTGAGTTGCCCCTGAGAAAGCTCCAAACAGTTCTCTGGAGACTCAGTCAGTGCTCTTGGGGGCCGTGGCAGAAAGAGACTGAGTGGCCGTTAGGTAGCACACAGCCCAGAAGGCCTCTTGGAGCCTCTTTAACATTGGGCTATGTTTTGAAAATAATTAAGAAGTTGTTTTAAAAATGCTATGGAGACACCATGGCCTCTCAGGCCAATGGAGGAACAAAGAATTAGTGCAGAATCAGGAGGTGACAAGGAAAGTTTGGTGTCACACTGCTTGACACTGAGGAGGCTGTGCAGAGGGGTCTGCTGGCGAAACCACTGTGGGAGGTGGAGGCCAGGCTTTGCAGACTGTGCTTTGGGATTTGAACCTCATACTGAAAGGAAGCTACTTAAGGACTTGGAACAAGATTGAGATGTGATTCAATGTGTGGCAATAGTGCAAAATACAGATGGTTAGAATCAGTCAAGAACCACAGAGTAAAAAGACTTCCACAGTATCACAGGCAAAGGAGACCACAGTATGTACAGACCTCAGGTAAAGAGGTGGCAGTAGACACAGATGCACAAGAATAGCCTGTAAGGATGGAAGGTGGGGAGGCAGCTGGGGTGGGTAGCTTTTGAGAGTAGATGTTCTGTAATAGCATAGGATGAATAGGTTTGGTGAAAAATACTATGAACCTGGTTTCAAAATGTGGAGCTGGACACTTCTGGCCATTCTTTTGTCTAGGTATCTAACTCAACCTAGACTTCTAGGCTAGAAACTGCATACAGAAATGGTCACCCAGGAAAAATGACTAAAAGTACCACTATCACCTAGGTGACCATGGTGTGGTAACAATCTTCAGTTGCTCTGCTGGGGAGGGGTAAGGATGCCAGGGTAAGGATGCCAAATTGTGATTGATAGATTTTTTTACCCACAACTGAATGGGTTTATTTCTCAGTAGTACATGTCAAAAAGACAGGCATAGCTGCTTAGCAGAGAAATTGCTGACCCGTCCCAAAGTCAGTGTATCTCCTTCCACATGTGGGGACTTGGACCTGTGGATAAGAAGGCAGAGCACCGGAACCAAAGTCTAAGTCTGCAGAGGAACATTTGAGGGGTGTGGTGCTCTTGGACAGGCTGTTGCATTGTGATGGTGTATGTATTGTGTTTGGCTCTCTGAGTCTCTTGGGGTTAATTACAGGGTCTCATGTTGTTATTATGCATTTGGTTAGAACAATAGTTTTAAAAGTATGGCAAATTTGCTCTTGGGGGACTTTTGACAAGGTCTAGAGAGAGTTTTGATGGCCACAACATTGGATTACTATTGGCATCTAAAAGGAGGATGCCTACAGGTCATAGGCCAGCTCAGTAAAAATAGACCTTGGTCACAATGGGACTAGAGCACTCAAGAAAGCCTGGCTTTCTTGGGGTGACCCAAGGCTGGCTGAACATTACATAGGCCCAATCACTTGTTCTCACGGTGAGCTATGCAAAGGACAGAACAAACGGAATGACCACAGACATAGGAAGAGGCCTGCTTCAAACCCTTAACGAGCAAATCTTCCATCTAAAACATTCTGATAAACTGAGCTATAGGAAGTTGTTGAGGACCAAGCTGCAGGAAAGGCTCCACCCAAGATAAAACTCACAACTAGAGCTTATAGTCAACTGACTAACCTTCAAGAGACCAGGGGCTAAGCACTGTAGCAAGAGTGACCCCAAGAAACGCAGAGTGAATCGCACACCCAGACCTTAACCTTCTCTCCTCTGTGACCACTGGGGCCATTGGGGCTATGTGGACACCAGAGAGATAGACTTACTATCAACACATATGAGCTTTGATTCCAGGGTCCCCAGTAACTAGGCCAGCTGATATCTTAGATTCTAAGACTTAGAACTTACTACCCACACCAACCTTGCTTTCCTGGGGAAAAAGGTAAAAACAGGGACAGAGAAATGGACAGAAGCCTTGAGTAGTCCCTTTGCTCAGAGGCCTCCTATGAAACACAGTGAATGGTTTATTGATCTGGGTAACACAGCCTGCCAGCAGGAAATCAGACAAATGCTAACAACTCTGAATTATTTGCTGTGTTAGGGTTATTTTTTATAAGGTGCCCAAAGTGTTTCACAAGAACAGGACAGGGCTGGAGTACCTGTACCTAGACTCCTTAACAAGAAAATGGATGAAGAGCAACCATCTGATCAACAACAACAAAAGTATTTTGGGAAGGACCCTGGAGCCGCTGTATGAAGCATACAACTCCAAGGTAGGGTACAGTCTATCATTTGTGGAGATCATAGAAAGGATATAAACAATCTAAATCGTCATCTGAAATCATCTTTGAAATATAAATAAATAAATATATATATATTGAACACACCCCCCTAACCGCTAACTGTAGAAACTTGAGATAAACTCACCCAGAACTAGGCCAGGACAACCGAATCAACCTGACTAAGGCTTTAAGAAATACATCATCATACTCTATACTAATGCTAAGTTGTCAGTTTGCTTTGTTAAAAACAAAGAATCATCTCAGTAACATATGAAGGAATACGCAGACTAGGCAAAAGCAGCCTGGCAAGGCAATCCTTTTAAGGAAAAGGGTGTGCTGAGACCCAAACTGGGCTAGCCAGCATACTTAGACAAGGTGGCATCCATCTTATATCCGTGATGAGATAGCAACCATGTCTCATCCTATTGGTGGGAACTCAACTTCACAACCTGATTAGTTAACTAGTTAACTAATTAGTTAATTAGTTAATCAGTGCAAAGGGAACCAGGGAACCAGGAAGGTTCAGGAAATATAAATCCTTGCTAAGCTAACTACCTTTGATTAAAACAAACAAACAAAAATTCTCACAATGTGGCACCAAGTATAATAGCATCACTAGGCAAGAAGTGAAATGATGGCTTACCGAAGTCTTCAGGCTGTCAGATCTCAGCCAACTCGCTCAGCACGTCCTCTCTTACGCATGGGGTATGAGCCCTGTCCAGCAGCCAGGGGTCTGTGAGCATCAGGCCTTGAGTTTGGGCTGTTTGAATCGCGGTGTTGATGAGTGCTAGTGATCCAAGGGAAAACTTTTCTGGGTTTTCCTTTGAATTAATTATTTTCAAAATAGTAGTAGGATGCCACCTAAGGCTTTAGCTTCAGGGTCCTAGACCTGACTTATCTGAGTGGAGATGAAGCCAACAACCTGGACTTCAAGGTAATGAACTGACTAAAGACAGATTAGATTAGCAGGAAGGCCTACTGCGTCAATGTGGTCAGCTCCACGGTGTTGCAGGATCCATCCATTCCGTGCTTTCCAGACATGGAAGGCAGGTAATACCAAGCAGTAGCCCACCCGTAGTTCTACCCCACGAAGACATTCCCTGACAATAGTTTATGGGTGTGTTTAAAATGACTTCACTGAGCAGTGGTGGCGCACACCTTTAATCCCAGCACTTGAGAGGCAGGGGCAGGCGGATCTCTGTGAGTTAGAGGCCAGCCTGGTCTACAAGAGCTAGTTCTAGGACAGGCTCCAAAGTTACAGAGAAACCCTGTCTTTAAAAACAAACAAACAAACAAAAAAACAATAAACAAATAAAAAATTAAATTAAATCAATCTCTCTATCCTATGCTAGGTCCCCTCCATGAATGCATTCCCTGAAAACACTTTATGAGCATGTTTAAAATGACTGTGTCTACACTATGGTAGGTTCTTGGCTTTTCACCTGTTAAATACTTTAACACTCACCACAACAAGACTGCTTTAGCTTCTAGTACTGCCACCCCAGTCTACCTGAGTCTACCTGAACATTCTCTCAGGAGACGTCACTGTGTGTGTGTGGTGGTGGGGTGCTTGTTTTATTCCTCTGCTATTAAAAGCAACCTCGAAGCAAAACTGCACAGTTAAAACGACTCCAAGCCCTGATTGAGTACATGTGATGAGCCAAGCCCTGTGGCGGGTGCTTTTCAAAATAGTTTCATCTCAACAGCAACCCAGTTTTGAAATAAACAGGCTATCATGTAAAATGAAGAAGAAATCCAGTGTCACACATTGAATTTCACCACCTTTTCTAAGTGTCAATGTGGCACTAAGAAATGGTTTGGGAGAAAACGACGCTCACATGAGAGAGGGAGGGGAGCGAGTAATGAGGAGTCCTGATTAAATACAAAGCGACATGAAGGCAGCGAGGCACGACCCAGGCAGAGGCAATGAGATGCCAGCGACCCGCTCCACTCTGCACCTATAACATCTGTGGGAAAAACCCCAGGTGTAACCTTTGGCTGGTTGTCCCAGCTTTACTTCCTGAACAAACAATTCTGCACCCTTTGATCATGCACTGCTTGCTTAATCAGATCCCTGCTTCCAAAACAACCAAGGGAAATGGAAGTGTCATCCTCACACAGAGACCACATAGGGCTCCTGTCACATGAGACTAAAAGAGCCAGGCAGGGGCATGTGCCTATAATCCGGGAGCTGAGGAAGTGGAGTCAGGTGGCTCCCTGAGGTTTGCTGGCCAGTCAACCACTCTACTGAGCTAGGCTAGTTCTAGGCCAGGAATAATACCCAAGGTTGTTGTCTGGCTCACACACACACACAGACACACACACACGCTGCACACAAATATGCATGTACACATATACACATAAAATCTGTGTAAGTGAAAATGGGCTTGTCTCCTCCGTCTTGCATGTCACGGACTTCATGTTCCTGTGGATGATTTCTTATGTGTCCTAATGAAAGCTCACTGCTGCAGCCTGGGAAGCTGATAGAAATGGTGAGAGTAATTGAAAATAGAGGACTTATGCCATTATAATCCTCATGTATTCCCACAGAGCAATAACACAGCCTATCTAATATACAATGACGGTGTCCCTACGTCTATGAATTACAGCAGAAAGTATGGACATACCAAAGGTAAGTCAGGGGTTCTTGGCTTTCCTTTCCTATTGGGAATCAACATTTTCTTAAGCCTTTCCTCTTTAATTTCCTCATATTCCACATTAAAAAGACAGCTTTTGTTTTTATGGTTCATCCCGACTTACTGAGGTATGATTTCTTTATAGCGCTTTACAAAATAATTAGATGACTTGACATTCCAAAGCCCTTTTCAGAAATCCCAGTTTATTTCTTACCATTTAAAAAAATGTGCTTTAAAGTAATCACGCCAAGTACTAGTCATTCAAATACATATGTACATACATAAGTCATATATACATATATTCACATGCATGTGTGCATATATATGTGTGTGTTTATATATACATATGTATATATACATGGACACACACCAGCAAGGATATAATGGGGGGGAGGGTGTGTATGAGAGAGAGAAGTATATATACACACTTTTTAGTTAGGTTTTGTTGATTTTTATTTGTTTCATTTTGGCAGGCCAATCAATCTACCACTGAGTTATACCCCCAGGCCATTGTATAGAATCTGCCCAAATTGCTCAAGCTAGCCTTGAACTTCTGATCTTCTTGTCTGAAATTCCCATGTTGCTAGGATTATAGGCTTATGCCAGGCTTATAGAAGTTTACCGAGCTATATTTGCTTTGAATAAAATTCATTCTACTAAATGTGCAACTCCATTTAAATTAAACACTTAAAAACATATCCTTAAAGTTTTTCTTGCTAGTAACATAGTGCTTGGCTACATATTGTTTCTTGATCCAGGAATTCTTAACATAGTAACCTTTGTTATTTTTCATTCATAGACCATCCATAAGTGTATGTATGTGTTAGAGAAAAAATTAAATGTAGATAAACAAAAACAAGTAATCCTAAAACTCAGTAGATTATAAAATATTGTAAATATTATTTTTCCAACTCAGTTCAACTTCATATATCACAAATAACTTCTATGGTAATAAGTATTCTCCAGAATGTTCCAAACCCAAATATCTTCAAAGAAAGCCACATAAGGTCAGCAGGTGACGTGGGACTGAGCTAGCAGGGAACTGGAAAGTACTTATAATGTCTAGCAAGGACACCTATTACCCTGAATTATATGGATGCAATTTTTCAGAGATGCTAAAAATTAGTGTTTTAGGAGGAATTTTAAATTTTAATGATTGGCAGGGAATAAATTCAGCCCTAACAATATGCAGCAAACCTAATATATCATCAAAGTGTATTTGGTCTTAGGGCAGCCAATTTTCAATATCTGACTAAGAATATAGTGTATATCTAAGCATAGTCAAAAATACTGAAGAGGCTGAGGCAGGGACACTGGAGCAAGCCTGAGCTACAGTGTGAGACTCTGTCTGCTCCTTATCCATCCCTGAACACAAATCATTTGTGATGCCCATCAAACGCTGTGGAATTGAAAGCTTTGGTGACATTGCTGCCCTCATGATAGCTTTGTTAGCACAGAACCCAGTGGTGTTTAGAACATGCTGTATTTTCCATCCTCACCCCAAGGGGCCTCTGACCTTTCCTTTTCTGATCTGCTATTTGCAGCAAGGATTTGGGGAGTTTAATGTGTAGTTGGGGTTTCGTTTGATCTAGAGCTCCACTCATACCCAGGAGGCTGTGATAGCAAAGTAGTCACCTCTGACAGCTTCCACTGTGGTATACTTTCTCTAGGTATAGAAAGCAAGTCAACAGGCATTTGAATGGACTTGCTGGCGTGTTCCTGTGGGCCTGGAAGCTTTGGATAGCCCATCATATGTTTATAAACATGGAAAGTGTTTTGGATAAGGGCCTTTCTGCCATGTCACAGGCTGCCTTTGTGGCTTTCATATCAGTAGGGCTCTTGAGACTTTTGAAAATCATGCTCAACAAGAATGCTTTTGCATGCCTACCTAAACATGCTCAACAAGAATGCTTTTGCATGCCTACCTAAACATGCTCAACAAG
>NC_022022.1:39960783-39996116 GCF_000317375.1 Microtus ochrogaster | reverse complement strand
AATGCTTTTGCATGCCTACCTAAACATGCTCAACAAGGATGCTTTTGCATGGCTTACTAAACATGCTCAACAAGAATGCTTTTGCATGCCTACCTGGTTTTGCTTTGTCTCTTTTAAATAAGGTCTGTAGAAATTGGGTGACCCTTCTCCAGCAAATGAGCAGCTGCCTTTTAGAACCCAGTGCTACCAGCACCCCCTCTGTTTGCTATCACTTCTTTTAACTGGCTTTTAGCTGCTCACGGGTGAAGACTCCAGTGGGAGCTTGTCAGGTACTATGTATGGTTAACAAGAGCTCCCCTCTTCACAAAGTGTCCTCCTGGGCTCCCCTTTTCAATAAGGGGACACCATGATGTGTACCTAGCTTGTTATTGAAGTCCTTGAAATAGGAGTAAGATCATTCTCAAGAGCCTAAGAAACCCTTAGGTAGACTTCAGTGTCACAGTTTTGAAATATATTTTGAGAAGGAGGTCTTCTTTCTAACTTCTCCAAATCAAATGTGTCTTTTTTTTTTTGGTAGGTCTACTTGTATGGAACAGAATCCAGGGCATCTGGCTGATTCATTCTGTTCCCAGGTTTCCTCCAGTTCCGAAAGATGGCTATGATTATCCATCCTCAGGGAGACTTTATGGACAAAGTGGCATCTGCATAACTTTCAAATACAGCCAGTATAAAAAAATAGGTAACCCTGGAGCTTATATAAAGGGGCAATGTGTTGACGAAGGAAGCAGGAGCCATATAAACAAGGGTACCGCTTCTTCTATTAATCTGTTCATAGTCCTTCTGGTGCCTAGATTCTCCTACTGCCTCTGCTGGGTGAAACCTTGAGCAGGATCCCTTACCCAGCCTCAGTTCCTGGTCTGTAAGTGACATTGTTGAACTCTACCAGGGAAAGAATTTCAAATTAATTTGAGAGCCAGGTAAGTAACAAAAAAAAAAAAAAATGGGTGAGGCCGACCAATGTTGCACAAGTACTGGGGACAGTGACAAACTTAGGTATTGACTTTCTGTTGGATGCCTTCAGAGGCCTCAGTGCTATCATAAATACACAGAAACAGGAAATTACTGATTAGAGATCTCTGTACTTTACATGAGGAACTAGATTGCATGCGTGTGTGCGTGCGTGCATGTGTGTGTGTTGTGTTGCATAAGAGACAAACCCCTGTTTTTAGATATAGACTCAATGTCAGTTTTTTAAAAATTTCTTCAGAACAAATATTGCCTTCATATTCCCAAGATCACACCTCAGCCATAGATAAACATCTTCTAAGATCTCATGCTCAAATAGCCCAAAATACTTTTATTTGGCAAACGACGGTGTGGAGGTTAGGAAAGACATAGTGTGTTTGAGCTTCAGGTACAGGAAGCTTAGAAATGTTTCTCACCCAGTTTCACTTGAGCTCTGTATTGGTATAGACCAATGTCTTAACCTTCTTAATGCGACAACTCTCTAACACAGTTCCTCAGGTTGTGGTGACCCCAACCATAAAATTGTTTTAGTTGCTACCTCTTAACTGTAGTTTTGCTACTGTTATGAATCATAATGTCAAAATATGAGATACATGATATCTGCTGTGCAACCCTGTGAAAGGGTCATTTGATCCCAAAAGGTTGCTCTCCAGGGGTGAAGAACCACTGGTCTAGACTCTAGGCTAGATTCTTGAGGGACAAAAGTGACAGAATGAATACGTATCTACTTGATATTTAGTACAGTAAATACATATCTATATGATATTTAGTACAATGAATACATATCTACGTGATACTTAGTAAAGCGATTTATAGCTAATCCGACATTGGCTGTTTACCAATGGAAGGCTAAGAATCCACTAGTTGTAGGCTGGTTTTCTTTGCTTTATGTTTAAAAAAACACTTATGAGTGAGTACATGTGATAATTGTCTTTCTGTGTCTGGGTTACCTCACTCAAAATGATGTTTTCTAACTCCATCCATTTTCCTGCAAAATTCAAGATGACCAGCCTACAAATCACAATCCCAGAGAACTTAGACAACAATGAGGACACTAAGAGAGACATACATAGATCTAATCTACATGGGAAGTAGAAAAAGACAAGATCTCCTGAGTAAATTGAGAGCATGGGGACCTTGGGAGAGGGTTGAAGCGGGGAGGGGAGAGGCAGGAAGGGGAGCATAGAAAAACATAGAGCTCAGTAAAAATCAATAAAATAAAATAAAAAGAATTCAGTAGTTGTTCAGACCATAAGGCTGGATGTCTCAGCTAGTCTTTAGTACATGCCTGAACTCCAAAGAACTAACCTATAATTTCAGTGAAAGACTGAACTTGACAACAAGAGTTAACACAAGCAGGCAAAGAGCAGACGCTTCTTTCTTTCATGCCCTTTAGATAGGTTGCCACCAGAAGGTGTGGCCCAGATTAAAAGTAGATCTTCCCGCCTCAAAAGATCCAAGTTAAAGGTTGGGTGTTCCCACTTCAAATGACTTAATTAAGAAAAATCCCTCACAGGTGGACACAGCCCCTTGGCTTCTGGTCAGTTCCAGAGGTAGTGGAGCTGCCAATCGAGCCCAGCCATCAGGGCTCTCATCTGACCCGTCATATGGCAGAGTGCAGAGCTCTACAGGGATGAGGTGTACAAGGAGTTGATTATTCTTCAAGCTGAATGTTCGGCACTGGGAGTTCTTTATCTTCATATAGCACGCATAGGAAAGAAAGCAGGTGGACAACAAGGCAGGGTTATGTAGGAATGAATTTCAGCTCTGCATCTGCAAGCTTTATAATCCCAGGTATGTGGCAGAGTCTCAGTTAATTCATCTCAAAAATGAGAGTGGTGGTAGCAACAAAATTTACCTAATAATTACATGAGTTAGATAATTATTAGGTAAATTAGAATTTACCTAATGATTAGATGAGGACGACATAAAACAGCCTGGGGAGAGGGTTTGGATAAACTGATTGCCAGGCTCTGAATTTAAATCCCCAGAATTCAAATCTAACAGCAATGCACTGTAACCCCAACACCCCTACCGCAAGAAGGAAGCAGAGACAGGAAAATCTCCAGAAGCTCATGGGCCAACTAGCCTTGGGTATGCCGTGCCAAAATGCAGGGAGACCAAGCCTTAAATAAGGCAGAAAGGAAGGACTGACACCTGAGGCTGTCCTCTGACTTCCGTTCGTGTGACATGGCAGACACATGCGTATATGTGCACACATCATAGGTGCATATATGCATACATACAAACATTATATACCCCCGCCCCTCCAAAAGACTAAAAATGACATAAAGCCATAACAAATATGGAGAGTAAGAAATGTTGAACATGCTTCAATTACTTTAACCACAAGGCCATTTGAAGGCTGTTGCTCTAAAGGGGTGGGAGGAAGCCGGGCGGTGGTGGCACACGCCTTTAATCCCAGCACTCGGGAGGCAGAGGCAGGCGGATCTCTGTGAGTTCGAGACCAGCCTGGTCTACAGAGCTAGTTCCAGGACAGGCTCCAAAACCACAGAGAAACCCTGTCTCGAAAAACCAAAAAAAAATAAAAATAAATAAATAAAGGGGTGGGAGGAATATATGCTTGGGGAATATTTTGTTTCTGTATTTCAATCCACACAAAAATCCATAATATCAGTATATCCATTAGTGCTTAAATTCTCAGCCTTTCTTTATTGTCTCTCGGTTTAGATTTTCAGCTCTTTGTCTCCCAACCAAACATCTACAGCTGCTCCATCCCAGACATCTTCCATCAAGAAATCGTCCATATGACTCATATGTGTGCCAAGTCCGGCTCCTTAAACATCCCTGGCCGGAGGCTCGCCACTCTGCAATCAGCCCAGGGACTGGTGTTTTTCCATTTTGCGAAATCCTCTCTTTATACTGATGGTATGAAAGGCTGTCGCCTTATTAGTAGGAATCAGGTGGTTGCTTAGAGAAAATGCTCTGGTTATTCGAGACAGAGAGGTGGGAAAGAAGGGAAGCTAGGAGGCCAAAGGGGAAGAGAGACTTCAGGCATCAGCTCCTGCGTTTCCTTGTTGCCTGTGAATGGCTGCAGTTGCCGGCTCAAACACAGGAGCACCTTAGACACACACAGCTGGGCTTCCAGAGACTCAGTTTCAGTCTCTGCTGGGCATAGAGTCACAGCTATTTCCGGAGTCTGCTAGGCAGTAGCTCTGAGTCCTCCTTGTTTTCAAGCCCTTTATCCAACCCTTTCCTCTCTCCCATGGTGAGAACAAAGACCCTAAGGGAGCAATCATTTAAGTTCTGTACCCCCTTCCTAACTACCCTCATGTTTTCGTACTTGGGTTTATCCACATTCCAGCAGCCACCATGCCCTCTCTATAACCCACTCTAGCCTCGAAACTCTTCAGTGTTTTTTCCTACTGAATCTGTTCTTTCAAACCCCACACTCTCGTAGACTCTTTCTTTGTCTCGCACAGGCCTATTTAAAAGCTATTCCTCAAGTTTAAACTGTCCATCTTTCTGGCTTCCCCTTCTCCACACAAATTTCTTTTGACACAACCTCAGAGACTGCAGCGGCTTGATTCTCTTCACTTTGAGCCTTTCTTTTGTCTGTAAGCAATGTCTCCCAGCCGTGAATGCTTGTCTTACATAGCCTTGTGGTCTGCCGTGCTTTTTGGTTTTTTTCCTTCTTTTATACTTTATAGGGAATTTACCTACAGCCTATGTCAGACACTAGAGATACAGAAACTAATGGGGCAGCAAAAGCCGTTGCCGGCCACGGTGCTGATGAAAACCTTCCCTTCCTTGGATGTTTTCCTTCACTGATTCTGGAAGCATAGCCTCTTGGTCTTCCTTCTGATGTATTAAAGTCCCTTGTGCCAGAGCTGCCTCCTCAGGAGAAGAGATTGCTATATGATTTTCTCCCCTTTCCTATATTGCTCTATGTGCCATGTGACATAATTTCATAAAGCCCTTGGATGATTTCCAAGGCTGGGATTTCTGCCCAGACATCTATTGTAATGGATGCACTCAACAGTGAATGGGCTGCTTCACCAAATGCAACGTGCCAGACTGGTCTCGCCATCTTCGCCCACATACCCACTCTCTCCTTCATGTTCCACACCGTCTCCAAGACATTACACATTCCCTCTTTCCCGGTCTTCCAACAAACCACCAAATCCATCAGGTTTCAGGTCCTTAAGAGCTTTCAGTTTCTTCAGATCTTTTCCAACTCTCCTGCTACCATAGTCCACACCAGTGTTTTTGCCACAGCTGTGAAAATCTTATATTTCCTACATCCTCTGAAATCCACCCTTTCAAGTTCATCCTGGACGGTATCTCTCAGTTAACATTTATGACCATGCATTAGTTTCTCTTTGTTCTAAACTAACACTTTTCTAAAACTCCTCCCACTGACTTCAAAAAAATTCAATCATAATAGTATGACTTATAAAAATCCTTGCCTCTAATTCTCCAGCCTTATTATTTCCAGAAGTTTTTTCATGGTTAAAACATATATTACTTTCTTTGTGTGGGAGAGAAGGTGTTTTCAGACTCCAGCATCTTTACAATATGACATTTGAACATTGTTTTAGGATTTAGAAACTATTTTCCCTCCCACTATGTTGCAATGCAGTCATGCTGTTGCAATTGTCAAATGCACAGAGCAGTGGGGTCTTCTACTCCCCAGGGACTTTTCAGGGATGACCTGGCCGATCTCATTCACTGTTTCTCTCCTCCTGGCCCCTAGACATCTTTACAGGCTGGATGGCTCAAAGCTTGAAGACACCTTTACTAGCACAAACCTGGCAGCGGAGGAATCATGAGCTTCCTTCCAACTGTTCCCTTCGTTACCACGTCTACAATATCAACTACATTAGACTAGATCGCAAACATTCCTTCAGTTCTTACCATGACCATTCCAAATGGTGCGTTTCCCGCAACTTCAACAATCACTGGACCTGTATCGGAGATCTAAATCGGGACCCACACCAAGCCTTCAGAGGTGGGGGATTCATCTGTACCATGAGTTGGCACATTTATCAGTCATTTTATGGAGCAGCTATTCATTATGAAAAATGTAGCTAAGCTTGGGGAAAGGACATGTGCACTGCCCTTGAAAATACTGGAAATGAAACTTCTTGCCTTGGATCCATTCTCCATATGGTAAAGGTTTCTGAGTGTGCACAGCATAGCATCCAATAAAACACGGTGGGTCCCCATTTCCCAATCTGTTTAATCAGTAGAAATTTGTCTCCTTTGTATTTAGGAATTAGAAACCCAAATCAAGATATACAAATAACAATAATGGATGGAATGAAAGAGAATATTCTTGCAGTTTGGTCATCTTCAGTGGCCGATCTTGTAGATTAAATTTGATCTCTTCCACAAAGCTCTCCTGACTGTTCCGTTTGAAGAAAATAAAAAGTGTGCGCGCGCTCGCTCTCTCTCCTCCCCTCTCTCTCCTCCCCACTGGTTTATAGTTTTGTCTCGCCATCTTTGCAGGTGCTATTTACTACTAATATATTCCTGAACTGCTCACTTTAATTCTCCATGTCATTTTTGAAGGAAATCACACCTAACTAAGCATGTTCGGCCACCTAGTATCACTGGAGGAAGCCAAGCCTATAATCCCAGCTATTCAGGAAACCGGGACAGAGCTGTTGATCACTAGTTCAAGACCGACTTGAATACAAAGTGAATTTAAGGCTAGCCTGGGCAACTTAGTGAGAACTTATCTGACAAAAAATTAAAACTGTCTGGGAGGTAGCTCAGTAGTGGAGCCTTTGTACAGCACATGCAAGACCCTGAGCTCCATCTCACTTCCTCTGTAGTACAGCAGGACGCAAAATGGTGGTGAGATTTGAAGTTGACTTCCACCCAATAAAAAAAAAGACAGAAAGAAGTTTTATGAATGGTTTTTAGGAAGGAATAAGTGAAGAGAGAGAATGAAAACAGTGTGAGTCTAAGTCCATGAATTTGAAGGAAATGCATGTAAATGAAGAAGCAAAAATCAAGGGTGGTCACCTTAGTGTCCGTGTTTCTTTTTTCTGGAGTTCTCACCATGATATACATGTTATGCAAAAGGATAATAATAAAATCAAAAGACCTAACTGCTTAATAAACTGGTAGATGTGGGTTCCAAGATCAAAGGCTGAGAATCGAGCAGAAGTCCCCACACAGTCACTGCACCCAGCACTGACTGACTGAGCAGCGTAGTGCAGTCAACGCTCACCGTTTGTTTTCTTATTTAATCTTTGTGGGAATTCTTTTCAGCAATAACTTCCATTATCCCCATTTTCCTGCCAAAGTAATGGAGGCCTTTAGAACTGTTTGACTCTGAAGCTGTGCTCTTAGCTGGGATTCCGGAAGACAGTAAAGGAAGTGAATACTTACAGGATTATAATGTTCTTGAGATCTCAATCCGTAGAGCCCAGTGATTCAGCGACAAACCATGAAAAAGTTGCTTGTCTTCTTTTCAAAAACAATTACAAGGTACGGGTATTTTGGATGCTTTCTGCACACTTGGGAATAATAAAGGGTCAGGGGAAAAATATTTAGGTCTCACAGAAAAGTCCACGTATAAATAATCTCCATGAAATGGGACTGTTAATGGAAATTTTAAAGGCGCAAGATGATGATTCGCAGTTGGAGAGGGGCAAAACTCAACCCAATTAGACAAAGAAGAATAAGTGAGACCTGAAAGGAAGGTTAAAATGGAGGTATTCTCCGGATCTAAAAATATACACTAGGTTGAATCGTCTCCCAACACATAACTCCAGATAGTCTAGAAAACAATACATCCCATACTCACAAAAATACAAACAAATGCAGGGCGGTGGTGGCACATGCCTTTAATCCCAGCACTCAGGAGGCAGAGGCAGGCAGATCTCTGTGAGTTCAAGGCCAGCCTGGTCTAGAAGAGCTAGTTCCAGGACAGAAACCAAAAGCTACAGAGAAACCCTGTCTCCAAAATCCCAAGGGAAAAAAAAATACAAGCAAATTAGGACGCTAGAATAGAGTCAGATCACACAGAAATAAGAGTGTGGAAGCAGGAGATGGAAAGGATGGTGCCGGTCTGCTGCAGACACACACCTGAAGGACATGGCTAATGATGGAGGGATGGAAATACTCAACCTCCCTTGAGGAAGGAAAGAAAAGGGGAAAGCAGCAACCCTCGTGGTCCCAATACTGGGAGGAGGAAAGCTGTCTCTGTGTAATTTCCTATGGAGCAGTTTAAAGGCATCCACAATGGAACCCAAGTAACAAACAAGTCCCTCTTTCTCAAGCACATGGGACAGGAAGATAGGAGAGGTGTCTTCAAGGAATGACATCATTAGCAGGAATCTGAAATACTTCAGAGTACCAAGCATGTTTTCATTCATTTCGCTCTGAAAGAAAGGGGTGAGTATAGGACATAATAATGGATTAAATTTAAGTCCTAAACTGTGATTTAAATACTGGAATGCTGGACAGTGGGTGAGGGCTCCTTGGGTAAGAGTGTCTGTCTAATAAAGTTAGCAACCGGAGCTCAATTCCCGGAACCCGCAGTGGAAGGATAGAACCAACTCCCTAAAGTTATTGCATGTACACACACACATACGCACTAATAAATAAAGTAAAAATTAAAAATAAGGGGCTGGAGAGATAGCTTAGGAATTATGAACACTTGCTGCTCTTATAGAAGATCTGGGTTCACATCCCAGAACCCATATAGTAGCTGCAACTCCAGTTTTAGAGGATCCAATACCCTCGTCTGGCCTCCAAGGGCACCAGCCACACACAGTCATACATGCAAGCAAAACACCCTACACATAAAATAAAACTTAATTTAAAAACCAAATATAAAATATTTTAATTAAAAACCCATATCTAAGCTGGGGGTGTATCTTACAAAAAATATATATATAAGCTGGAAAATAACTGTGAGGAAAAGAACTTAGAGACTGATCTATGGTAACAAAGTTCTGAGATGGAGTGCCGAGCCATTTCAGCTCTGCCTTCACACTCTCCCAGAAGAGCTATTATTCCCTGTCTGCTATTCTCAAGGGAATTTTTCCTCTGCAAACCCAGACGACTAGACCAAGTGTGGGCTTGTGAGACCAAAGAAAATAAACCATTGGAAGAAGATTCAGAGTAATGGTCCCAAACTGAACTTGAAGGCATAAGCCTTGAGTCTGGAAGGAAGTTCACGTACAGTGTCACTAAGATGCTTGTTTATTGCTAAAGTAGAAACTGCTGGGATTTAGAGTTTGAGGAACAGTGTGGACACATTACAAGAAACCAGGGAAACCTAAGAGTCTTGAGCAAATGCACCATTTCCATCCACTCAGACATCAACTGAGTTCCTCATGGAGCTCGGGGAGTCTCCTTGGTCATATATGTTCTGTGACATTTCCCTACATTTAATTCTTTACTAAATGACCCTTTTTAGCTTAGTACAGGTTAAGTAAGCCTGTATCAGTTGGAGATACTATTGCTATGATGAAACTGAGTGACCCAAAGCGAGTTGAGGCAGAAAGGGTTTATTGAGCTTACACTTCTACATCGTAGTCTATCACGGAAGAAAAATCAGGGCAGGAACTCAATCCAAGCAGGCACCTGCAGGCAGGAGTTGATGCAGTGGCCATGGCAGAGTGCGCCTCACAGGCATGCTCATCATGTTTGTTCACCCTGCTCTCCTACAGCACCCAGGACCACCAGCCCAGGGTGGCCCCACCCACAAGGAACTGAGCCCTCCCACAACAATCACTAATTATGTCCTACAGGTGCTACAGCCTAATGAAGAATTCTCTCAACTGAAGCCCCCTCCTCTCCAAAGACTCTAGCTTGTGTCAAGTTTACATAAAACTGTCCAACACAAAAGGGCCCTTGCTTTATTTTCATGGAGACAGCCTTTCCCTCGGTATAGAAGCAACAAAGACAGAGTGAGTTTGGGACCAAGTCTTTATAACAGAAATAATAATGGAGACGTGGATGATGATGCTAATAGTGTCCCAATGAGGAGCACTTTGCATACCAACATAAAGCTTGAGAATGTAGCCTAGGATGGAAAATTTTTCACTTGCATCAATAGGAAGAAATTGGTGGGATGAGATAAAACAAAGAAGTTGTGTTAGGATTTCAAATATCCAGACATGTGTTAAAGTTCATATCCAGCTTTAAAAAAATAGTGATTGATTTTTGGCTTAATACACTAACAATTTCAACTCCCAAGGAATAGATGTACTAGCTAGAGGAAATTCCAACTCTGAATCTGACTCATGAAAACAAAGACTCTTTGGGTGAAATAAAAATGATGGGATCCTCAGCGGCAGGTATGTCTGAATGACTATGAAGGAAATGATGCTGAGTAGAGAGTCCAGGGTTATAAGATCTGAGACGGAACCACAGAAGCAAGTTTGGCTCAGTGGATGGAGATGCTCAAAGGGAATCCAGCTCAGGATGTTAAGATGGAACAGTGACTCTGTGAGCTCCCCACTAGGAAGAGAGAGCGCCTGCAGAGAAAGCGAAGCAGCTGCACAGTTGCCGTTTTACGAGCTCACTTATGACTCAAATGACCTGCAAAGCTACTGTTCACAAAAAGGTGCAATGATTAAAAAAACATTTTATGGAGCTGGGGAGATGGCTCAGCAGGGGAAAGCACTTGCTGCATAGGCCTGAAAACCTTAGTTTAGATCCCAGTTGCTCATGTAAAAGTTGGGCACCATGTTGCATGCAATCCCAGCCGTGCTAAGATGAGATCAAGAGATGGAGGTAGACAGTAGAGGCTTGCTGAAGCTTGTAGGCTAGCTAGCCTGGACCACAGCTGTCAATGAGGGAAACCCTGCCTCAAACCTAGTAGACAGATACCAGAGGTTGTCATCTGGCCTCCATACTGGTGCCATGGCAGGAATGTACCCTCACACACAAGGACATACATACACAACATACAACTACAAAAATAAGTATCTAGAAATACTTTATATTTTTAGTAGAAACTAACAGTTATGAAATATGGATGCTACACAACCTTTGTCTTTTCTTTCCAGTGAAGTAGGTGATATTTAAGATGTGGGAAAACGATCATAAATAATGTAGTCACGATTGCTGCAAAGAAACTTTAAGACAACACAGATCTTTACAGTGAGGTTACATTCGTAGGTCTATAAATGAAAGCAAGGACTTCTAGAAGAGCAATGACCTTTGAGGAGACACAGAATAACACAGATAAACAACATCTGAGTTTTTAAAGTCAACTAGAAGGTATGTCTCAAATATGTACCACAGCTTAAATCTCCAGTGGATCTCTCAAGAACCAGGTCATAAGTATGTAGAAAACTATCACCTAGGTAGCCTACAGGTTGTCTATGAGTCAGGCATCTCAAATGTGATGGAGAGGGAGCCCACAGACTCACAGGCGCTAGGTAAGTACCCTACCACTGAACAATATCCAAACCCTGAATCAGACGTCTCTGGATACCTCTTCTCCATTTATGACCAGAGGTATAAGACTGACATGTTGTAACATTGTCAAAGGTGTACTGTCTTTGGTGGCAACCAAACAAAAGCCTCTCTTGGTATCTTTATGATCAACATGCTAACAATGAGTGAATTCCCATCACATGCACAGTTCAGTCCCATGTGCAGTTCAAGGGACTCATGCACTATTCGGATGGTAGGAATAGTGGGCTTCCGTCAATTTAGAAAGAGAGTCCAGACACCTTTCCAGTTAAATCCATTTGGTATATTCTATCTCCAGAACTTTAGTGTGCAGGAAGGAAGGCAGACAGCCTCTGCTCTGCTCTGCTCTGCTCTGCTCTGCTCTGCTCTGCTCTGCTCTGTTCTGCTCTGCTCTCAGGGGTCTGACAGCTTTCCTTGTCCTTTGTACGTTTTTGACTAACTTCTTAGATTGAATCTTAAGTGCCCCCCAAATGCTCATGTGCTAAAGGTGTCATCTCCGAAGTAGAAGTCTTGGTAGGAACTTCTCAGAGTGGGGTCTTCATGTCATTTACAGCCATGTTGTGAAGGTTACTATGGCATGCCATTCTCCATCTGTCTGTCTGTCCGTCCGTCCATCCGCCCGCCCGCCCATCCATCCATCCATCCATCCATCCATCCATCCATCCATCCATCCATCTATCTATCTATCTATCTATCTATCTATCTATCTATCTATCTATCTACCTACCTATCATCAATCATATTCTTGCCATAAGGTAAATAATTTTGTTCTGTAATATGTCCCTATCAAGATATTCATGGCCACAGGATCAAAAGCAATGAGACCAATCATTAACTTACCTAAACTCCCATAACTATAAGCCAGAATAAGCTATTTTCTCAGGTATCTCTTATAATAGTGGAGAGTTGGCACAATGATTTGGGGTGAGCATTTAAAAATACTTTCATTTCCCTGACAAATGGATAAGAGGAATAGCAGATCCAGAAGAGATAATGACCTTGGCTTCCCATGGGATGGCAGGCTTGTAGTGGATAACATCAAATAATATGAACTATGTTAAGGGCAGATGCAATATTCTCTCTCGACATCAAAATAGAACACAGTGGTCACCAGAGAGATACAGGATGAAGAGACATGCAATGTAGCTGCAGTAGTACAGAAAATGGTCCAGGGGTTCTGGCAGAGATCTCAGCAGGACAAGGTAAGAGGCTGGAGAAAAGAGGTAGAAAGAAGAGGCCATCACGAGGAACTACCTGACCCTCTCCTATGCTGTGTGATCTAAGTGTAGCTTTCATAAGAAAACACAGGGAAAGTGTGGAAAACTTACTAAGAGGAGCCAGCTCCTAAGATGATAGAAAGAACAATGAGAAGAGATGAAAATGTTTGTTTCCAAATAGTCCCCCATGGACAAGATAGAGATCTTGTGTAAATGCTGATGGAATAGAGTCTACACTTGCTCAATGTGTTGCCAAGGAACAGAGATGGAGAAATAGAAAGGTGAAAAAAGTATACTTAAAACAAAGTGCAAGAAATATTGTCATGCACACCTCTTGCAACAACTGTGATCTCTGGATCTAACCCCGGCTCCCCCAGCCATTCTTCCCACCTAGTCACGACATGTCACCTACCTTCCTTCTTCCCATATTCCCAACATAGCACATTTAACCACCCCCTCCAAGTCATGACTGCTTTTCCAGATGTCTAAATATTTTCCTCCAGATGTACGTGCACATGGCTGGACCCTTCTCATCATTAAAATCTTTGGTATTAAAATTAATTTTGCCAGTGATCTAATTACTGAAAAGGGGTGTTGATGTATGTAACCTCTCTTTTTTATACCTAATGTTTGCTTCATAAAGCAGAATTCTCCAGTATTAGATACATGTACATTCGCAATTATTGTGACATCTGGATTTATTCCTCAGTCACTCTATGATGACCTTTTCTGTCCCTTTTGACGACATTGTCTCTGCATATCTGTTGCTGAACGGCCAAGTCTTATCATTGATTTAAACTAAACAATGGCCCTCCGGGTCTACAAAAGTTCATTCTTTTCTAATATACTCCATTTTAGGAGACTCTGAAAGGCAATCTTAAGGAGAGAGAGAAAGAGAGACAGACAGACAGACAGACAGACAGACAGACAGACAGACAGACATGCCGGGACCCAAAACAAACAAACAAAAAAACAAATGAAACAAGACAAGTTTAACATGCAAGGCATTTAAATAAAAGTGTCAAGAATTTATGTTCATATTTTTAAAAACACATTTTTATACTAAGAACCCAATATATGGCAAGTATTCAAGAAATATTTGTTTATATGCCATAAAGCTCCCTGAACACTGGCAAAGTATTTCAAGCCTTTGTGTGGGAATACCATGATGTTTAATTCAGATTCCTCTGCCAGCAGTGTCTCAAAGATGCTGACTGACCACACTGGGGCAGAAAGGATGTCCTGTATGTAAACTTAGAGCCACTGTGACTTACATGATGAGGCTTATTAGAATCATACTCTACACCAGCCAGTAGACATCTCTTGGTGTAGCGAGACACAGTTTCTGTACAAATTCTTCTTAGACATCCTGCCAGCACTTATGTGAATACGGTTCTTCCCAATGAACCTCTTTTGATACAGATATGTCCAGGCCTGTGAGTGAAGGCCTAGACAGACTATCAGCTGTTCCAGAGGCTGAGGCAGGAAGATCATGAGTCCAAGGCCTGAGTGGATTGCAGGGTGGGTTCCAGGCCAGCTTGACAGTTTACTGAAACTCTGTCTCAAACTAAAAAATAAGGAGAGGCTGAAGATGTAACTTAGTGTACAAGGCATGGAGTTCAATCCCCAGCACTGCAAAATAAATACATATGCACATATGTATGTATGAATTCATTTATATAGAGAAAAATAACCAAACGAATGTGCTTCTTCATTTGAATATTTTAAAACTTATCCCTTCCTCTCTTCCTTCCACCCTTGCTGCCAATTCTCTGTAGAAAATGCTTTCAGAAGCCACACACCAGGCAAAACCACCTCCTCTTTCTGTCACATTGACCCATGTCCTGTGCCTCTGCCAAATGTCCTTCAAAGCAGCAGCATGACTGCCTGCCTTAGGGTGTCTAGACATCCTAAGAGAACAGGCCAGTCATCTCTAACCTCACATCCCCCTTCCTCAGTAACTCGCTCCTGTCTTCATCTCTTTGCACACAGCCCTTTCCATATGGATTATTTATTTCTTATAATACTTGATTCTGTTGCTGTTGTGGCTTGCCCATATTTTTTCCAAGCTCTTTTGATGAAGCGTTAAGTGTGTGTGTGTGTGTGTCTGTGTCTGTGTGTGTGTGTTACTTGAACCAATTAAAAGTGCTTCCCGGGAGACCAGAGATGAATTTGGGAGAGATCATAGCATAGTGTAATAGTTTTGGAATCACCCAAGCATGTTAGCAAACCTGACTCCAGTAACCCTGAGCAATTACTTGCTGTGTGACTGTGTACAAATTACTTAACCTCTATGCCAGCTTCCAAGTGGAAAAGCAAGCATATTCATAAAAGGGATGAGGTAATTAAATAAAATAGTTCAGGGCTTAACATTTAATGCCTTTCCTCTATCTGCCATTTTCAACTGCCAGGAAAACAATCAATATGAGCTATACTAATTAATCATATTAATGCAGATTCAGGGGAGCCAATTCTCTATCTGAGCTGCATTTTAACTACCGACTGCATGAAGAAATCTGTCCAGCAGATTGCCTTAAATAGAATAAGGCATTGCAAAAGCTATTTGAATTGCCCCCCACCCCTTGGCATGCTGATGGTGTTTTCTCAATAACAAATAAAGGAAATTCAGTCAGTTCTACTTTGCCTCACACTGGAAGAATTAAGTACAGAAGACGGCAATTAGGGCACATTTGTAAATCTTACAAATACCCATTACGACTCTTTTCAAATGCCTTCAGCATGCCTGTTTAACAACCTGGCTGAAGGGCAGGTTGCAATTATTTCCAGAACAAACAGGCATGAGACTGTGAGAGCAAAAGGGACCCTTCAACTCCAGGACTGCCACTTCCGAGCTACGTGAGACTCACAGAAATCCTCAAGGACATGATTTCATATCTGTAAAATGAAGATAATTAAGGAAAAAGAGTATACACACAGTGTGTGAAATCCTTCCCTTCTGTGGGAAAAGGTAGCTGGATCAAAGTGCCTATTCTGACTCAGGTTGCTAAGCGACACCATCTCAGGTGCACACACTGTTGGAGGACAAAAGGACTTTGTATCTGGATGTTAGGCAGGCAGACGACGGTCAACAAATATCTGGCAGTTTGTTTTGGCTTTGAGAGAAGTACTTTGTGTACCCAGTACCCAGCCTAGGGTCATCTTCATAACCTTTGCAGGTAGGAAGCTCCTGATTGGCTGGGTCTCCAGCATCCTCATCAAATTCCAGGATCCCGTCTCATTCAGCACCGCTGTGCCTCATTTCCTGCGGCACAGAGCTCTCTGCAGAAAGCAAACTCTTAGGTGAATTTGCTTTTAGGTGAGGTTTTCAGTCTGCACCGCCATGACTGTGTTTGAGATAGACTTGAAGAAAGAATAATAAGCCCGATAACTATCATAAATTGGAATCAATACCCTAATAATGTACTTATACATTATCTGAAAATTGACCTGTGTTTCTTTTTTTCTGTTTTGAGCAAGAAGATGAGAATAATATTTAGAGGCCGCTGACTCGTGGGGAAGGGGCGGCTTTGAACTTACGAGACAGAGTTGGCCTAAGAGGGTGGGTCATCCAAACAGTTGTTAGGGGCTGGGGTTCAAAGTCACAGCAAATCAGGAAATAAAAAGCTCATCTGTATTTTTTTAAAGACTTACTTTATTTTTTATTTGGAGTGTGTGTGTGTGTGTGTGTGTGTGTGTGTGTGTGTGTGTGTGTGTGTACATGTGTATGTGAAGGTTCCCTCTGGGGAGAGGAGGGTATTTCATCCCCTGGAGCTAGAGTCACACACAGCTGGTTATGAGCCGCCTAACGTAAGTACGGGAACTGACTTCAGCTCCACCAGAAGAGTAACATGTGCTTTGAGCCTCTGAGCTGACTCTCCAGTTCCCTCCACTCTGTTGGGGCTGGAGGTT
This sequence comes from Microtus ochrogaster, assembly GCF_000317375.1. NCBI lineage: Eukaryota > Metazoa > Chordata > Mammalia > Rodentia > Cricetidae > Microtus > Microtus ochrogaster. Next base: position 39,979,614 of record NC_022022.1, on the reverse strand, counting down.
GATGGAAATGAGACAAACCAAAGAGGGCCTGAAGCAAGTTTTGAAAGATAAGTGTTAGGCTCTTTATTTGGTGGTGGTTACAAATCTATACACATTTAGAAAATTTATTAAATTATATTCTCAAAATGACAACACTTGGCTATATATAAAAACTTAGTTACTTTAAAAACTACTTATTCCATCACCCAAACAAATCGGTGTTCACTTATGTACATCCTAGCACACATTTGCCTGTACATTTTGGTGTGTTTATACAAAGAACAGCATCTTTTTTAAAAATTAAATGTAACTTGGTTTTGTATTTATTTTTTTATTTTCTATTCCCTTACCTGAAACTATATTTTACCACACAAACCAACAGCCCCCAACGAAGCTTACTTCATAAAATCCAGAGGGGAAAATAGGCCTGGGGAGGGAGAAACAGGAAACTCTTTTGACTTGTACAGCCTCTGGGATCTCATTATTGAGGCGTTAACAACCATCACACACTTAGAGAGCAAGGCCCTGCTTTATAAAGATTGGATTGCAGCATCTGCCATTGGTAATTTAATGGCAACCGATTGCTGAGAAAGCCGCTGGAGGCTCCAGCTGATGCCTGTGAATGCAACCCACTTGTTTCTGGAAAGGTACCTGGTGCAGAACCCTCTGCATCTGGACTTTTGACAGACTCGTTAAAGGAGAAGGCTTGGACAAGACAACCTCATTACTTCCTCCAGAGGTGAAGCCATCGTTTTCCAGGGTTTATAATTCTACATCCCTGAGAACTAGCACAGTCTTGTCTGTACAAGACCTCAGAGAACAAGGAAGGACTCCGGGTACAAAGTCAAACCAGTCCTCCTGTTTCCATGGCTGCCAGCCTGGAGCCCCGGACAGTTGGACAGGCTTTACCTGCCTGGCCTCTGCCCTGGGCGGTGCCTGTGGCCATGTGAACAGGTGGCTCTGCAGCCCAGGGAGGTGCTCCCGTGTGAGAGAAGTAAACAAAACTTCTAACCATGACGTAATCTGTCTCTAGGATAGCTGGTTCCTGGAGACCTGGAAAGAAGTTCTGGAAATAGCCAATTTTGGTAGGAACAAAATAATTCCACTCGACTGGCAGAATAACAACAACAATAGCAAAACACTTACCGTGGTGATTCATTCAGAGTGGGGCCCGGGAGCTGAGGACCTTCTGTATACAGGGGTTTAATCAGAGCTTCCTAGTGACTCAGATTGATGCTTCTTTGAGGGGGAGGTCTGGGAACCAGGGACAAGCTGGTCCATGCTGTATGCCCTGCGGGGATTTTTCCCCATACCCAAGAAGTCTAGCCTGTAGCTAACTCTCAGCCCCCTCCTGATCCAAGTGGGCAGGAAGGCCTGGGTTCTTTTGGGTCAGATCTCAAAAAAAAAAAAAAAAAAAAAAAAAAAAAGACTCACCAAGCAGGACTGACTGTTCCTGGGTTCTTGTACCTTGGGGGTGGATAGAATCACTCACTCTGCAGGTGTGTACAAATGAATGTAATTCGGGAGAAACAAAAGCCGGGCACAATGACAGCAGCAGAGAGGTGACAAACGACATGACAAAGCAAAGCTCTACAGCGCTGCTGTCTGGAGCCATTTAGCGTTGGCCCGCGGCCCTGTGCACCCCAGACACTCCGAAGGGCACGGCTGGATTATCCCCCTCTGCATGATGATTGGTGTCCAAAGTGAATCATCAAGAAAAGGTCAAACTGTGTTCAGAACATTTTGTTTAAGAAAGGCAAAGTACTACATAAAGCATCTTAGAGAAACTACTTTCCAAAATGAAAATTTTAGGTTGGCAAATTTAGGTGGCATTATGCTGGCTTTAAACATTATTTTTACTTAAAATATGGGATGTATTTCAAGTTACAATATTAAAAATCCCATCTAAAGAGAACTGTTTTATTGTCCCTATATTTTTCCCTATATTTTTTGACGTACAAGCATATACTCACACATAAATTATGCATATATATATACATATGTGTGTGTTGTTTTAAAGATCTGCTGCTTTTCATTGTGTGTGTGTTATGTGTACACACACGCACGCCTGCATGTATGTCTGTGCACCACACACATGAGTTGGATTCCCTGGAACGGGGATTACAGTTGGCTGTGAGCTGTCATGTGGGTGCTGAGAACTGGAGCAGAGGCCGCTGCAAGAACATCATGTACTCTTAGCCAGTGAGTCACCTAACACCAAAGCATGTGTGTTTTCCGCATTTTGATCGAATGTCCCCACCAGTTACAGTTAATGCTGCTGTTTCTTCCTGTGTCTCCTACGACGTGATAGGATTACCTCTTCTTCACTGCTCCAGCGGCTCCCTCTGCATGAATCTGCTCCCCATCACACAAAGGGGCTGAAATCTTTCCTGTCCTGACTTTACAGCCTGAGTTCCACGGTGCCTCACCATCTCCCAACGCCTCTCTTCCCTTTTACAGTCTCACTCAGGCGATGCTGTTTTATGGTCACCAACACAGTGTATCTTTTGTTAATGTCCAGAGCCTCCGTTATATCTTTTGCTCATCACACTGGACTGCAACGCCCTTGAGCTGTTCCTTATCTCCCTTCCCCCTCTCTCTTATTTTGTTTCTTTGAAGCTTTTCTTTCTTCTATCTTAGCCCAGGAAAAGTGTTGTGTTCTGGATCTCACCTCAGTCGAAATGACCCATTCTTGATTGCTTTGATGGTCACCCTATCTGTACTTCTGGCAAGTTCTCACTCATATGAGTGTGCACAAGGGCACACGTGAATGTGTGTAGCCCAATAAATAGCTCTTTGTGGACGGTACTCAAAATGCAGCGTACACATACCTCATTCTGACCAACGGACCTGTATCCCCTTGATTTTCCCTGTCTTGGGGAAATCCAATACATCCAGTAATGTACCTTAGGCGAAATGAAGACCTTTCCATTGTCCTCATTCATTCATTCCTGTGAGCACCACCACCTCTCCATTTCCCGATCCTGTTTCTCTATGTTACTTTACACGACCTTTGCATGGAGAACTGTTTCCTCTGCTCCCCTTCACTCCTGAGCAACCTGCCTTTTGCTGCTGCTCCTTGACCCCTCTCAGGCACTTGGACTTGTGCTTCCCAATCACAGTCTGGGAACTCTAGATCTACACAGACCCAAAAATCCAGGTCATGAGACTCTACTCCTATGATGTCCAATGACCACTTTGCACCCCATCCCAACACATAAAAAGAGAAATTATTTTCTCCCAACTGAGGACACACCCTTACATATTTCTCAGTAATTATTATTTTCTCAGAACTATTAAATCCTTGGTTGGCCTTTACTCCATGCTCTGAATAGTTTTAAGTACTTCCCACTTACTGCTGTCTAGGTCCCCCATGGGGATTGTGGACTCCGCCTTTCCTGTTGATTCTAGATCACGTGTTACTGGCTTGCCATCTACCCATTGATTCTACCCAGTAGAACAGATAGTGAACATAAAAAATGCCAGAAAGATTCTGGACACCACGTTCTACAAAAGACAAGTCTCCACTTCTTCTCTTAAGCAGAGTGGTTTGGGGGTTGGACATGCCAATGACACAAGACACTGGGGACAGTTTGGGTTAGATCTTTCCTGGAGCTGCTCTACCTCTGGTAGTCTCCTGCTCCTGGGACATGGTCTTTCAGAGCTTCTGCTTATGTCCACAAGAGCATCCATCTCTCCCATCCTAAAAAGTTTCAAGACCTACTTCCTCTCCGAAGTTCCAAGCCCATCTGAGCCTTCCAGCACCCATAAGTTCAGCACCTGGGAAATTTCTTAAGGAAGACTGGAGATCAGGCCTCTAGAGACCCATTCTGCCTCAACATTCCAGCTCTGTGGAAGGCTGGTGTCATACTCCTTTAGAAGCCTTTGACCTAGCTCTGCAGCATCCTGTGTGGAATCTGAATTCCGTAAACGTAGACGAGGAAATCAGCTTCTATGTTTTGTTCCTCTCCTTCCTGTCCATCAGAGCATCCCCTTTTAACTGCCAGGAAGTGAATTGGTTTTCCTTTGCCCCATGAAAGTCTCTAACCAGAAAATCCTCCAGCATCACTCAAGTTGGCAAACAGCCTGATGAGACAGATATGAGTTCATCCTGGAAGGGCTCCTTCTTTCTGGGATTTTAGTTGACCTAACCTCTCTACTTCCATGGAAACTCAACCCCTTTAAAACATAATTTTTGCTATTTCATTGGGCTAGCTCATTCATTGCACTAGATATCCTGTGGTCAACTACATCTCACCTGGGGTGCAAGTGCTGTCTTTCCACTCCTACAGATCCCTGTCACGGGGCTGCAGAGATGGCTTCACAGCTAAGAGAACTCACTGTTCTCACACAGGACCTGGCTTCGGTTCCCAGCACCCCCCTGGCAGTTCACACCCATCTGTACCTTCAGTTCTAGCAGATCCCATGCCCTCTTCTGGCCACCTTGAGCATTACACATACTACACGTGGTGCACATACGTATATGCAGGCAAACACTCATACACATAAAAGAAAATAAATATATCTTTTTAAAAGCCCTCTTCAATGTTATCTGAGTATTTTGTACATAGTGTAAAATAACATGTGAAACTTTAAAAAAATAAATCGTTTTTGAATGAGGCAGTAATATTTGACATGAGTTTAAGTTGTAATGAATGCAAAATATCTTCAAGAAAAAAATGTGGTCTATATTCATATTTGTTTAATGCTTATAATACACCTCCATAGGAGTTATAATGACCAGGAAGGAAAAGGCAGCCATGTGTACTGAGTCCTTACAATGCTAAGTGTCTTGCTCTACAGTGAACACACTATACTTATGAAATTATTTCATGGCTGTGACGAGCTGGAAGATAGGTACCATTCTCCCCTCTTTTATGAAGGATAAAGACTGAGAAAGGATGAGGGGAATGGCCTCAATGCTCATAACTGACATGTAGGAAGGCACTATTCAGTTGCTGGGTCTTGCTTCTCATCGGGGCTTCTTTTCAATGCACATCAGCTTTGGGCTTTTCTGAGAACAGTTTTCCTGGACCAGATATCCCTTCCTCAGCATAAGCCTTCCGCATTTCCCAAGGATGATATAGACATGCTCCAAAGTAGGCCAGCCGACTTGACGGATGCTGTTTTAGCTTTCTCAGATGACATTCTTACTGCCTGGGTCTCAGATCTGAACAGCGACAATTTGTAAGATAATCAGGATCAGCAGTGTATCTGCAGCAACAGTAAAAGCTGAGCCTCACGGGACTTAAACGTCTTGCTTTGGCTTCATTAGCATGTTAGCTGAAGCTCCGAGTTCACTGCTCAGAGGTTTAAACACACTCTGAAATGGAAGCATATATGCTAGCAGTCAAACCTGGCCCATTGCCGTCCTTTGCTTTTCTTGTTGCTGCTTTTAAATTAAAGCCCCTACTGTCGCATGTTAAATTATTTGCTGTCATTTAGAAACAAACAGAGATGTAGGAGGGAAAAGCCAGCCATTTCACAGATTTAGCGGTGGAGATGTAGGATTTCTTGGTGCTAAACTAGATTCCATTTCCTCCTAGCGTGTTCATGCAGGGTCTAATGGTGGAGCAGGCTGAGTGCTTTGGCATGGCGTCTCAACAGAGATACTATTGGATATGGATGAGTGTATCTTAGAAGATTTTCTTGAGGCATCATCTCTAATTCTTTCTTCATGAAAATGTGCTTGTGCAATAAATGACATAAATTTCTCTTCATAAAACAAGAGTTTTAGGAAGCGAAGTTTTATAAAATCCTTTAGTATTTCTGCCTGAGAGCTATTATTATTCCCAGTGAGAGAGAGGAGCAATTATTCTAAAAGCATAATACTTGGAAAAGGAATTATCTTCATTTTTGTGCCTCCTATATTTTGGGTTTATATCTAGATATATACACATATATGCTTGCTAAGTAGATAGAAACATATCTTATTTTTCTGAGACAGGGTTTTTCTGTGTACAGCTCTAGCCCAGCTAAACATGTCTATGTAGCTGTATGTGTACATGTGTATACATATATTCACTCACTGTGCAAGGATAGCCTATATTGATTTACGAGCCAAGCTAGGTCCCTCATATGAATTGCTGTGCAGATATTTCCTGGCTTGATTTTCACATTCATTGTGTCTCTTCCTCTTTATAAAAATAAGGAGTGTAGGAAGAACTGAGCAGAACATACAGTAAAATGTTTTCTTCAGAATCAAAGTAGAATCCAGATAAGAGTAGGGCCTCTTCTCCCTTCCACCCAGACACTCACGGCCCTTCCCTCTGCGTCTGAAAACACCGTGTCCCCATTTCGAGCTCCTTGAACCAATTCAAACAAAAGGTCATCGCAGACAACAATCTAGTCTGGCTGTTTTCCCTTACTGTATTGACCAGCTGGGTTTTTTGTTTTTGTTTTTTTGCTTTGTTGTTGTTGTTGTTTCGTTTAATAGCAATCGGAGTCTTTGTTTCTGTGTCAGAAGGGTGCTGCCTAAATCCTGACCAACGCTGAGCGCCAGCCTCCATGACCACTTTTAACACTATGATTAAAACACGCCCCTCCCCCTTCCCCTCATTAGAGAGCGTCAGGACAGATTGGCAGAAACAACAAAAAGACAGCCACGGACCCCTTCCTACGGAAACATATTTCAATTATACTGGAAAAAACAGCAGCCACGAGGGAGAAAATGCATCGATCTTTTCGTTATTTTTTTTCCTTGTTGCTAGGACGTAGTCTTTAGTAAAGGAGACTTGTTGCCTAGGTGAAATCAACACAGAGTAAAGGAATGGTGCGCCCCCTGCTGACCGAGATACACAGGCTGTTGGATTAGATAGATTGCGGGGCGGTTTTCTTATTTTTTTTCTTGTTTTTGTTTTGCCTTCTCCACCCCCATCCCCCAATTTAAAACAAAAGAGGCAATTAGCCATCTTTCTCAAGCAGCTTCAGATTTCATCTGAAAATTTATATTGCAAGGATATCAGAAATGCATATGAAAAGATCCTGGAGGGTGTATTTTTGTTTGTTTGCTTTGGGTTTTGTTTTTCCCCCCTTTTCCATATGATGAGACACTCAGCAAATCTGCCAGGGCACAGGTCTCCTGCTGCTTTCCTTCTTTACCTCTTGGTTTTGAACTTGTGCTGAGCCTGGCATTGAAAACAGCTCTTGACTTGCTAATTTTCATTTTTGGTCATCTGAACTTATGAAAATTTTCAAGACTTATAAAAAGCACTTATATTAATAAAGAGTAACTTTTGATGATCAGTTATTAGTCACAATAAAAGAGAGAATCCCATAGAAATGTTGGTGTCTTTCACCTTGGGGTAATTGGACATTTCTAGCATTAAAACCAAGAAGGGGCAGAGGAGAACCGGTCAGAGTGAAGATATACAAGCAAACACAACTGAGTACAATCCGTGCAAGCAGCTCGTACGTGACTGAGCCCAGCTCAGCTGCCAGGTTGAAGAATTATTAATATATTAACCAGCACATCAGAGTTGAAATCGTGGGCATGGATTTAATCAACCAAAGAAAGAACGTGAAGGGGCTGAGAAACAGGGACATTTGGGGTATACTACCAAGGCTGTTTAACAGTATGTTAATGGGGAGTGAGACAGAGCATCCAAAGAAAAATTATCAGAAGACAAGGGAATTTTACAGGAAACGTGGTCAGTGTCGAAGACAAGAAGAAGTCAAGAAAGATGAGACCTGATTACTCCAAGAGAATTTCAGTACAGTGGTGAAGGCGAAATCCAACTTCCGTGGGAGTTTAAATGATAAGCATGAAAGTAAAGATAATACAGGGGAAAAAAAAAAGCAACAAACACTGTAAAAAATATTATAGTGATGTGCAGAGAGCAGCAGAACAGCTCTCAGGAAGAAGGGACAGAAGTTCCGTCTCCTAAGACCCCCAGCCTGGAGACTGCGGGTGAATAAGGGAGCACCAATGGAGAGAGACATGAAGGAGCCCAGAGACCGTGGAGAGAAAGAAACACCAAGCGACCAAGCCAATAGCTATATCCTCAGCAGTTGGAGTTCCTGAGCACATTTCAGAAACTTAAAAGAAGTAAGAAAAATAAATATAAAGAAAAATAAAGCAAAAAATTAGGGTGGAAAAAAAAATACAGGTAAGTCTACACAGCTCATGCACTTTTCACTACGGCCTCTGAAGGGACCCCGGCCAGCTCGATGTGGCAGGCATGGCTCTGGCCCTGCCCTTCTCTCCCATCCTCTGCATAGCTAGAACTCATTAGACTGTATTCCTAAAGCCACCAAGGTCTGGTCCCTTGTTTGTCCGCTTGCTCCTCCTGAGGCTGACTGCCAAGGTCCAACTATCAAAGTATTGAATCCAGCAATCAAGAGCCCCTTGGACTCACCTAATTAACACGCCCAATTAAAACTAAACACCTCATCCTAACACCGGGTTTCCCCTTTTATTTTTATAAACTGCCATGTTCCTGTGGGTCATTTCTGTCTCCTTTCTCCTCACAGCCAGTCCTTTGTCTTACATCAGGACAGCTCCCCCTCCCCCTCCATCTGATTCCCTTCCCCTGATCCCCCTCCATCTGATTTCCCTCTACCTCCTGTCTTTGTCTCTTATCCCCTGCCCGCTGTCTCTTCTTTGTGCTGAGAACTTGGTCTTGGGAGTCCTGGACCAGTACCAACCAATCTCTCACAGCCTCCTCAGTGGGTGCAGTCTAGTCTGATGACCAACACCCTAGTTTCTCACTTCAAAACATGAGGGATCCCTTCAATTATGCCCTTCCTCTTCCTCAACTGCCCAGTGTAGGGTTTTGTTTTTAAGTCTGAGCCTAATCTAAAGCAAGCCTCCTTGGTTACATTCCATCTGCCCTACGTTTACAGAGATGTTCCTCTACACTCTGAACATTCCTTTTTGAGTTAAACAAACAAGCTTGGCTTACTGGAGGCAGAAAATAAATGTTAGGGGACTTTGAGAATAGGAGGAAAGGGTTAATGAAAGAGACTCAACTTCCGTCTGTAGATGCAATGAGAATAAAGTCATACTCAAATCCAATGTCAAAACAATGAGTTAGGATTCTTCGGTTTATGTGATAGCACCTAAGGCCAGGGGTAAAGTGTTTGGAAGAAAAGCAGAAACTAAAGATGGTTCACTATACCGTGCTTGACGCTTCTCCTTCCTATAGGAGCACGCACAAACAAAGGAAGCCCTGGGACTACTGAAGACATTCCTTAGCTCAGGCCACTGCTAGACCTCTGGGAGGTGGGTGGTTGTTCTCCCAAGCTCCCACCAATGAGACATCTTCAGCACCATCACAGGCTTTCAACCTTGAGTTAGGCTGTATTTGTGGAAGCATTCTGTAAGGGTGCTCTGCAAGTCTAAAAATACACCAAGCCCCTTACCAACGGCATGCATAGCAACAGCCTGCTTGTCAGCTCCTGTAGAAATACTGTTAAACTCTTCCAGGCGTTGGTTACAAAAATAAGACGCATTCAGTGTGATCGCAACGTGTTGCCCTCAATGTCATCCTAGGAAAATCCCAACAGTGCAGTGTGATTTAAGGCTTTTCTGCAGAATAGGCAGGCATGAAAGCTGGGTTGCTATAGATGAAAAAAAAAGAGAAAGTAATGATTTTTTTTCTTATCCAAAGCTGTTCCTGATTGAAATCTTGTGACCCTAGGTTGACACTCAAGGAGGGTCTTCCCTTTCAGCAAACAAACAATTGCTAAATGTTGTAAATCTCTTTTAGGAGAATTCACATCTTTGTGAAATACCACTTTCTTCTGGGATAATTAATCACAAGGAGGTTTTATTTAGGAAATAAGATCAGATGTGGAAATAGAAAAAGCAAACATGATTCTAATTAATATTTTCTATTGATAGAAAATGACAAACCTTTTGTTGAAAAATATTTCCTGCTGGTCCCACCATATGTACTACATGATAAATCATTATTAATTGGAAAAATTAATCATAACAAATATCCCTATATATTAACCTTACATTTTAATCTTATAAGGGCATGCGTATTCCAAAATAGATAATAAAGTGATTATGAAGAAAAACCCAACCTTCTAGCCAACAACTTTATTTTCTCTCTTTTCTATTCTATTCTTAACACAAAAGCCTATTTAAAAATTCCAGAAAGTTTCAGACTTTTGGTCAAATCAATACAATATTTAAAAATCAAACGTTGTGGGCTGGGGAGTGAAGTCCTCCACCTAAGTAGGAAGACTGAGCTCTGATCTCAGCCCACATAAACGCCAGGTGAAAATGACAGTTTCCCTGCAATCCCAGCACTCAGGTTGCAGAGACAGGTGATTAGCTTGGGCAAGCTGAGTTGAACTTGCAAATTGGCAAGTTCTGGGTGAGAGATTTGACTCAGTGAGATAAAATGAAAGGAAGTCAAGGAAGACAGCCGACTGCAACCTCTGGCCTCACATGTGGACACACAAACACATGGAAAATGAAAACAGAACCCTTGAAAATACAGAGTCTCTAAGATGCTGTGTGGCCTTATTCCCTGTGACTCTGCTCCAACTAAGCTGACCTTCTTGTTGCTCCAGAAATCCTGGCACTTACTTCTTGTTTATCATCACTGAGACACTCGATCTGCTCAGGAAAGAAGGCCTTCTGCCACACTGGCGAGCACTGCCTGATAATTTCTCACTCTGAAGACCCCAGCCCGCCTCTCTCTCTCTCTCTCTCTCTCTCTCTCTCTCTCTCTCTCTCCTCTCTTCTCTCTCCCCGCCCCCATTCTTAGCATTTTCTACTATCTGATGTAACCTGCATTTTCCTTCCATGTCTATCTTGTATGACCCTCCACACAAGAAAATAAGTGTCACGAGGATGGAAATGCTTGTTTTGGAGCCTGAAGCAGCTGGTTTTAACCCCTAAAAGAATGCTTGGCAGTCAGGCCACCATGAATCCAAGGTCCTGCCGGGACTACAGAATGAGAACCTGCCTCTACAAAACAAAACAAAATGAAAGAGTTGCTGGTAACCATGCATGGTGGAGCATGCCTTTAATCCCAATGCTCTGGAGACAGAGGCAGGAGGATAAAGTGATGGAACCCAGCATGTGTAGCAAGACCTTGTCTCAAAAACACATTAGCTCAGTATGGTAATGGACACACGTGTCATACATGAAGCTCAAGGCCAGCCTTGACTAGTGACCTAGTAAGACTGCATCTCAAAACAAACCAAAAACAAAGTTTTGTACCCAACAGAAGAACAGAGGTGATTGTTGAGCTAGTTAAATGAAGCCAATTAGCACCAATTTGGTGAAACAAGAACAGGAAGAAGTTGAAAACTGCAACTTATTTTATCCACCATGGTTGCTTCTTGACAACAGATGTGGCATTAGACTCAATCCTAAAGTCTAATCCAAGATCCTGGGTGGCCCAAGGACCTGCATTTCCACAAGTTGGTTCTGGGAAAAGGCAACGTTCTTAAATGTAAATCTAAGCAGAACTCTTCCCACACATTGATTGCCGCCTGCTTTTCAATTATTCCCCATTTTAAAAATAATCTCATGGAGACTGGGTATGTATTAAAGTTTAATTGAAGGGCTGGCAAGATGGCTAAACTGAAAAAAACGTTCCCGCCGTCAAGTCTGACAAACTGAGTTCAACCCACAGAACACACGGTGAAAGACAGAATGGAGCTGACAGCTGTCCTCTGGCCTCCACACGGCCACAGTGGCATGCGCATGCCACTCTGGCCTCCACACGGCCACAGTGGCATGCGCATGTCCATACACATACAGCAAATAAAGGTAAGGAATAATTTAATATATTTCATTTTATTTTCATTTTATGTGTTTTGCCTGCATCTGTGTACCACCTGTGTAGAGCGTCCACAGAGGTTAGAAGAGAATGTCAGACCCCATGCAGGATGTCAAACTCAAATCCTCTCCAAGGGCAGCCAGTGCTCTTAAGTTCTGTGCTATCTCCCCAGCCACAAAGTAAAATTTGTTAAATAGGAAATGGGAATATTTTCAAAACCATCACCATAGGCACATGACAGTATATTGCAGTGGAGGACAGAAAATTAGTGGGTTCAACTCCATGTATAGCACAGACGAGTAGGAGGAAGAGGAGCAAGGGTCAGGGAATGGAAAATTACTGAGAGGAAAAATGGGGAAGTTGGATAAATTCTGACTAAACCAACTATGCTTATGATAGGCCAAGGTGATCAGATACTGCCAGGGCGTATGGGGAACTCGATGAAATGTTGAGGCTTGGTAGATGACAGAGATGAGGGTTCTTGCAACATGTCCCCAGAGTTGTGTGTTAGTCCAGAACACACAAGGAAGTACACAGATGAGCTAAGCAGATGCTGAGGTGTACAGACCTAAAGCTTGGCCCAGCAGAATCTTTGCCACCCTGTTTGCCAGATCGGTGTTGGCATGTGTTTGAGTCTGATGAAAAGCAGGCCGACAGCAGGAGATTTGCAAATAACTGTGATCAGAACATGTGTTGATGTGGAAAGACCTTTGCTCTTCAACTGAAAACTCTGTCACCACAAAGCCACTGAAACCAGATATAACTGATATAATATACATATATATTTATGTATATATATATATGCTTTTGACAAAAACAATAATAAGAAAGCAAGTGCTTATGAAGACACCTGACACCTTCTATTTTGACATGTAAGTTTCTAAACTTCAGGGACTGAGCCACTGAACATCTCTTGATGATTATTTTGATCCACATTGAGTGTCCTAGACTTTGTTTCATGTTGCTTCTCTCTGTGACACAGGTGATCCATGAATGTTTGACTCACATGTTGTTTATTAACTGTAAGACTAATTTTATGTGGTAGGCTGCCAAACTCACACCAACAGTTCCCTGGCCAGAAATAATATTTAATAAGAGTTACCCCAAAAGTTCTTGCCCATTTATTTCTCTGGGTCAGAATTTTTGAAAGATTTGGGAAAGATATTTAGAAGATTTTGTAAAGGCAGACACTCGTTGGAAGTAAGTCCTATTTAGAATCCTGGTATTTAAGTGAATAAAATATGACCATGCCTGTTGAAGTGGGGATGGAGGCTCCGAGTCCCTGTCTCATCCTCCAGCTGCTGGAGGATCCCATAAATACCTCTGTCCAGCCTTGAACTCCGCGGGAAGTGGGATAAATCCAGTCTGAGAGGTTCTCAAGTTCCCTGCTGAGGCAAGCTAAGACATCAGGAAGAGGTGCCTATTTGAACAGGGATGTGGGTCCTTGTAAAATTAATTCTCTGAAAATTCTAAATCAAATTTCCTCAGATTTTTTTTTATTTTGAAGGATGATTAAATTTGCCTCCCTGGGTAACGAAAGGTCTGTGTTACATATGTTCCTGCTTGGAACGGAAGCCAAAGGATGGACTTCGGGGCTAGGTTTCAAAGCCAAGTTCCACCATTTATTGTGTCATTATGCAAAATATCCAACCTCTTGATGCTTTGCCTCCTCATTTGTAAAAAGGAGACGAGGAGAGCAATGAAATCTGCCTTGGAGACTGTCCAGATGAACAAGAAATAAAAAGTATAAAGCAATGCTCTGTATGGTTATGGAGAGCCTTGGAAAATTATTTAGCCTTCAGTGGAATGAACTTACTGGACCCTGAAAATTGTATTATTTTTGTATTGTGAAACATTGGACCTACTTCTTTTTTTTTTCTTTGCGCAGGGGCCATGCTAATCTTCTCTGTATCGTTCCAATTTTAGTATATGTGCTGCCGAAGCGAGCGCTGGAACTGCTTCTTAAATGTTGTTATATACAAGGGTGGGGCTCCATTTCTGCATCAGAATGCACACAAGGTAAAACCAGGCGGTCTTTCCCTCTGAAAAGAACATTTGACAACACTAATCTCCATATAGCTTCTACTAGTAATTCAATGCTGGTGCCTAAATTAAATCTACTATTGCCCTCAGGCAAAGAGTATTCTAGCCACCAAACTGCCCTGAAATATAAAGAAAAGAAACAGCAAGACTAAAGAAACAAATACAGGGAAATATCAAAAGTATTCATAAATCAGTGAAAATAAGTGTGGCAAAGCCCAGCCTTGGAGTAATGAATGTAGATCAACATGGGACAGACTAGGTAATCCTTTGCCATTGGGAAACACCTTGTGGGGGGGGAGGGCTCTTGCAGGCTCCAAAGTCAAATTTCGTCCAATCATTCCCTGTCAGCATTGGGGAAACCCCTCCACAGAGCAATTAAAAGACTTTATGCCTGTTCTTAAAAACGATGCTGCTTTGGATGACAGAACAGTTTCAGTAGAAAAAACAATTTTCAGGAGAAACCATAAAGCAAGTATTTTAATAAACTTCTATAAATGATCAAAGACCAAAGCTAAAAATACAAATAATTGGCATTGATAGACTCAGCTATGGATGAAACTATAATTTAATACAGAGTACTAACTCATTCTGGAAATAGGCTTCACCTAGCTTCCTATACATGATTTCAGGTTTGAGTCTGAATCAGGTAACTAGGAATTAAGCTCGTGCACTCTGGATATACTTAACAGATTGTGGTCCTTTAACCTCTCTGAGATCTGCCTCATGTGACATTTAAAATGTCTTAAGTTTTGTTCAGTGAACCATGACCATTCCCAGCAGCAACCTTGAAGTTTCCAAAAAATGATGGGCCCATAACAATTCCACATGGATAGTGGTCGTGCAATTAAGTTGACAAACACCGCCCAAAGGTCAGTTTTTGACTACTAACTAACTGTTCAGGATCACTCCAGAGCTGCTAGCTGAGAGGGTCCAGCCTCACAGACTACTCCAGCCAGGACTTCAGATAGGCCCTGCACTTTCCCATCAGACCGAGACTGGACAGCAGATAGATCTCCCAAGATTTGACCACTATCTAAATTTTCTCAGGGTCCCCTACAGAAGCTGCCACCCCGCAAAGACAACATGAAGTAATTTTAAGAACACAGTGTCCACCTTCCCAAGAGGAGGGTTGAGTTGTTTCTGGTCACTGGGTGCTTAGGAATGTTTGGATCATTTAGAGGGGTCAGTTGAAAATTGTTACTGGTCATGGTTAGGGAGGAAACTAAGCAAAGGAGGGTGGATTTAAGGATTTCTTTCTGAATTTAAAAAAAAAAGGATGGGGATATGGAAAGGATAGATTATTGAATCTTCTTTAAGCTAAAAAGCAACTCTCAATCTCAAATATTTTACATATTATAGATTTTTGTATATGAAACTAAGGTTACTTTTATTAGAACATACTCTATATATGTTCCTACTCTTATTTAGGGTATTTTTGTATCTTGATATAAATTTAAAGTTATTTTTGTTAGAACATACTCTAAATATGTTTCTTCTCTTGCTTTAGCTATTTGGCAAATGGTATCCCAAGCATCTGGTTGAAAAAAAAAGACTTTTCACTGCACTTAGGATTCCTTCCCTTTGGAGGGGAAGAGAGCTCAGCAAGACCTTAGTCAGACCTTAGGAGGGTGAACCCGCTAGAGGGAGATGGGTAGAAGAGGGAAGGTAATAGCAATAGCTGCCATTATGTGTTGAACACACATTACATGGCAAGTATTTGCCTGAGTATTTTGCATGCTTTGTGTCATTGATTTCCTACAATTCTGTTGGTTTTTGCATAACCATCCTTTCTTTCTTACTAGAACGGTGACTAAGGATGCCAGCAACTAAGGATTAAGCAACGCTGCAAATTTGTAGTACGTACCAGAGCCGAGACTCAAGGTCAGTTCTGCCTACCTCTAAACCCATGTTTCTAACTATTTGTGAGCTATAATTTTGTGCAACTAGTGTGAAGAAAAGTAACAGCACTGACGAACTAAGACTGGTGTCACACACACCTTGTGTTTCAATGTAGTGGCGGGGGTTGAAGAACTCACAGATGAGTCACTTGGAAGGTACTGATAATGGTCAAAGAAATAGTGGAGTCAGAAAGAGACCAGCTTCTACAAGGAACACAAGATTAGGCTTTGATAACACTCCCTGTCTAAGCAGGAAGACAGCTTGCAGAGCAGGAACCTAAGGTAGCTCACACCACTTGTTTATCAGATTTCCCACATGGGGTGTGGACTAGCACCCCAAACTTTGGTTGCTTACATGGACCTTCCCCCTGACTTCCTTCGTTAATTGAACGATTGCCATGATTTGAACAGTGAAGTCAGAAGGTAAAATTAGAGGTTTCTTTAAAAAAGAGGGTGACTACCCTCTTCTTCTCTAAGGGCTCGGGGTCTGCATTGAACCTGAACACAACTAATGCATGGTTAATTGTGATGCCATCAACTCTCTGCCGTGAGATATATCGGAACTATCACAGTAGGCAATGCCAGAAAGAAAAGAGAGAGTTCTACCATGTTCTGAAAACGTCTGCTTCCTCTACCTCTCACTGCCACCAAAAGGTTGAGAGGAACAACATGCCACATTGTACGACTGAAGTTCACTTAGTCTAGAAACCGAGTGAATAGGCTAGATTAAGTCAAATTACATCCTGATTTACCTCACATTTACTGAAGGGATGATAGGGTTCATTCAAATCCTTGGCTTTCTATCACTAGCCAGAGCATGAGAGCTGAGTGCTGTTCATGCTAAGAAACGTCCTCTGCTTAACTGATAAAGCGACAAGGAAGGTTTTGACCTATTCTGGAGAAAAAGCTGGTTAGAGCTGGATCCGTACTCGCAATTGCATGTTTCCCCGTTGTGCTATGGTGTCTTCTCTAATTGATTAGTTATAGAAATGATCGCCATGGATGAAGTCTGAGTAAATGACAAGAGGGATTTAAAAAAGAAAGCTCCACATCTAGCTAACATGAGAAATATTTATGGATTGAAGTTAAGGTCTTATAAAGTGAAATCCCATAACATGTCAACTACAACATAAAAGGATCAGGCTGAGTAACATGCTTTTTATAGCTCAGTATACAGGACTAAAAGTCTCACACAGGACTTCTGGCCATAGTGCTGCAGATACAGCACAACTGCTCATGTCACTTACGCCATTCTCCCTCCTGGGAGAGCCTTCTACCAGGTCTGCATTTGGAGGAACAAGGGAGGGAAAATGGATTCTAAGCTAAGTATATGGGGAAGAAGGTGGTGGTTACGGGAGACAGCCATGTTCTCCCCCAGGATCTCAGGTTCTCATCTTTAACTCCCATCTTTTTACTGCTAGCCTAAAAAAAAGGGGTCAAAAAAAAACAGAATAGCAAACATGAAATTGAAAAATGTAGCTCAAATGAAATTGTGTTTGACCCTTCCTATAAGCTGTGGGTAGCACAACCGTGGCTACTCCAGGGCCTGGCTACGCTCAACCTCCAGGCTGGGCTGTGGAGTTCAACACAGATGCCTGGCTGGTATCTAGGGATTCCTAAAAGACAGGCACTAATTAACATGGGGAAAACTAATCAACAAAATGGACTCATTGTCTTTATATATGAGTTCTTTTTACCTTATAACTGAAAGAGAAAATGAAAAACTGTGAACGTAGCATGTGCTTCCTTCAAGGCAAAATTATCTAGGACATAAACTAACTGCCTTGTCTCTATATAGAAGGATGTAGCCCTCTGATCTGGGTGTCTGTCTTCCTAGAGTTTTCTATGAAGGACAGACTTCATCACACTCACAAAGAATGTCAGATAACTACAAATACGCTAATAATTTGTTCAATCAGCCAGTCACCAGCAAATAGTCTCTGAGTAATAAGCACCTTTGTCTGTCTCTACCAGGCAGATCCCAGTGTCAGGAACACAGCAGAACAGCAAATATACAAACACCTTCAGCTCGCAGGGCTACTGTCTGTTTGCCATCTATTTTCAAATTGTCAATAATGTTGAATAAGTGGTAAATAATAGCTGATATAACTCATGGGCCCAAACAAACTATGTTATAAAGATGGGCTGTAAGGTACTTATAAGAAACATGTATGAATGTCCCTAATTAAGTGTGTTATCTCACCTTCAATTAACTTCAAGCTCCCTTTTCATTTTTGGCCAGCCAAGAAGTAAAGGTAATTCCTAGGAAGTCTTTTTTACCAAGAAATACAGGATAAATTAACAAGAGAAGAGGGTTTTACAGGCAAGAGTGAGCCCGCGGCTGGTCGCCCTCATTTGTGGAACTCTGCAGTGAAACGCTTCAGATTTCTGGAGCATAGATCTAATGGAAAGGCCACAGAAGTGGCATCACAACAACCAGCAGTGAAATAACCCAGTGAAAACTTACTTCAAGAAGGTTTGGAGATGACCCGCTACAGCCTGGTCTTGGGACTTCCATGTCGGCCTAAGTTCGTCTGGAGCCAGCACGGCACTGCTAAGCTCCAGCCAGGTCTACTTCATCTTCAGAGTGCCCTGGGTGGTGCAGCTGAGGAGGGGTGGGTCAGGCAAACCCGAGTGTTTCATAATGTAGTCAGGTACAGAGCGTGTCTTTGCCTCTGGGAAGTCAAGTTACGAGGGCGAAAACTTGAGAGGGAACTCACCTGCACCGTCAAGGAATGGCAGCAAATTTGGGAACACACACATCAAAGCCTAGGTAATTATAAAAGCAGGTCTCTAAAAGAAAGGCTGTCACTGGACAAAGTCACCTTTGGTGCTTCCCTTGTGAGCCAACTGGATGAGGGAAGAAGGGGGCTTCTTAGTATATCAGGAAGGAAGGAGGAGAGGAAGGGATAGAGGAAAAAAATAACAAAAGAACACCAGAATTTGCTAGCAGGCATATTGGTACCTTCATGGCAGATGAGCTTGAATAAAAGGCAAATCTGTAATAAAAGAAATGAATGAATCTTTCTCCACTACCATGCTTAAGAAATCAATGTTTATTTGATTATCAGCTACATTCATATAAAAAATAATAGTGAAAGATGAGAAAACTTAGAAAATATTGGTAATAAAGATATAGGATCTATAAAAAGCCACAGGGAGAT
>NC_022022.1:39934154-39959288 GCF_000317375.1 Microtus ochrogaster | reverse complement strand
TGGAAAGCAGTGTGGCGATTCCTCAGGAAATTCGAGATCAACCTACCCCTGGACCCAGCAATACCACTCTTGGAAGATGACTCTCTTTTATGCACATCTGAAAATTTCTGCATCCAAAAGGCTTGGGGAAGGGCAGACAGATGGGGTGGGCGCAGGTGTATGAAGACGGAAGGCGAGTGTGACATTTTAGTCTCTTTTCCGTGCTGACTAAATTTAAACCTTTGCTTTTGAACACTTTCAAAATATTTTAAGGGTGTTGGTTTCCCCTTTGCACTCCTTTTTCGCCGTCATCTCTGGATCCCTTCCTTGGCTGTTCTCTTCAGGGCCTTTTTCTTTTTCTTTTTTTTCCCCCACGTCTTCTGTGTACTGTGAAGTTCCAAGGTTCTGTAGACAAGAACTAACATGAGGAAGAAAACTCTAAGTGTGGTCAGGATCAGGGGGAGCCCTGGTTCTGCCCACAAGTCCCACGTGGCTTCTCTCTTGCTGGGATAGGACACTGAGGAAAAGCCGTCTGAGGAGGAAAGGATTTGTTTGGTGGCACTTCCATATCTCAGCCCACCATTGAGGGAAGTCAAGGCAGGAACTGAAGCAGAACCACAGAGGAATGCTGCCTACTGGCTTACTTTCCATGGCTTACTCAGCTTACCTTCTTACACAGCCAAAGACCATCCGTTTAGGGTGGTAACATCCACAGTGGTCTGAGCCCCCACCTCTCAGTCAATCATCAATCAGAAATGGCCCTACGAATATGCACACAGGTTAATTTTATGTAGGTTAATTTCTCAGTTGAGGTTCCCTTATCCCAGCCAACTCTAGTCTGTGTCATGTTGACAAAGAAGAAATTAGTCATCACACCACACTTCTATCTAGTTTGGTGATGATTACTGTAGCAAGTGTCTGGGATACTCAGGAAAGAAACGTCAGCCTAAAGTCAACTAAGGAGTATACTAAAACTCACATTCTTCTACTGCACCGCGTACCTCCCACCTTCTGGGTTGGTGAGAGTCTACAAAAGCAGACAAAGAACTTCGCATTCCAGAAGTACAGGCATGCATAGCAAAGATGGGTACATGAGCCAGGCACAGTGGCACTCACATCTGGATTTCTTCCATCACTCGGGGTTGAGCAAGAGGATCGCTACTAGTCAGAGGCCAGCCTGGATTCTTTTCTCAGAAAGTGGGGCAGGGGAGGAAGGAGGCAAAGAAGGAAAGGCGGAAGGAAGGGAGGGAAGGAGGAAAGAAAGATTGCTAATGCCAATCCCTTGTCAGAAGTCCAAAAACCAACAGTCACAGTTGAATACTGACGGTCTACACCCTAAATACTCTGACTTTAATTACTCATGTTCAGACACAATGCAATTACTGCTGGGATTTCTGAGACTAAAAGGAACCACTTGGAGCCTGAGACGTGACTCCATTGGTAGAGGGGACGCCTAAAATACCTGAAGCCCTGCATTCAGTCTTTAGCATCACGTAAGTGGTGTGTGTTTGTAACTCCGGCACTTAGACTGTGGAAAGAGGAGGAAGAGAAATGCAAGACATCCTCCAGCGACCTAGCAGGTATGAGACCAGAATGGACTGCATGAGGTCCTGCCACTACCGCAACAAGACCCACTGTGTACCAAGAAAAACATCTAACAATAGATACATACTACCTGCTAATAAAGGATAAAATGAAAACACACCAAACAATTGTAAAAGCAATAGATGACTATTGTTCGGTTATTAAATGGCAGGACATTTTGAAGTGTTCATTTGATCCTTCCCCTTATTCATGCCCTTTCATTTTTCTTCTGTTCGCATCCTGACTCCCAATTCAAGCGCATAATTATATATTTACAGCCTGTAAGTAGCCTTGGAGCAGGAGCAAGACAGAAAGCAGCAGAGGCCTATGAGGTTTGAAATCCTTAGCTTTCCAAGGTCATAAAAATGCCTGGGTATTTAGTAGAAAGGATATGTTCTGGTGCCAATCAGAAATTGTATGTTGGTCAACTATAAAGTAAAAAAAGACATTCCCAAGTAAAGATCCCATCTTCTCCAACAAGGGGCTGAGGAGAGAAGAGACTGAGGTCTGCCAGTTCTGAGAGCAAAGCAAGCCAGGGTCCTGTGCACACTGGTATAGCTTCAAGAACCAGAGAGAAAAGGGCTGCCCACTGAGGTCTAGGAAACAGAGCAAACTTCATGCAAAATTTCCAACTAACTTCAGCAGGAAAAAGTAAGAAAATCAGTTCTTTACATGGGGTTTTAGCTTAGAAACAAAGAGAATGTAATTTGAGCAGACTCTTATGTCAAACAAAAATGGAATGTATTGCGAGTGTGTATGGAAGTTCAGGAAGTCAGAGGCAGTCTGTGAACACCTTCAGGAAGGGGAAGACGAGGTAACCCTGGGAACCTGGTTACAGGACATGCATCTGACAATCAGCTGGAGCAATTTGAGAGCTTGATTTATTGAAATTCTTTGTCCTCCCTGCCTACGGCTGCTGCTCCTAGGCTCTAATAAGTCCCTATTGTCTCATATCCGTCTGTCCCTGCCTACTCTTCCAGCTCATCTCCAATTCTCTTCCTTCCCTGCATCCATAATATCAAGGGACTTCTATTTCCCTGGTGTCCTATTTCACAATCACATCTTTCCTCATACCATTTCCTCTACCTGGAAAGCCTTTCCCTATTCCTGGTCTACCTGGAGATCCAACTTGGCCAGTTCAAACACTTCCCCTTTAAAGATATCCCCGAGGTGACTTCATGGCCTTCATATCCTTTTCCTGTCACACCTAGCAAATCATCCCTGGTTTGCAATTTTATTTGGCTTTGATGTAATTATTTCTACCAGTGTTCATTTCCTTATGGATGTCTGAGCTTTGTGGGGGAGATTTTGAATGCTGGTTGTTGAATAAGTCAATGAACTTTCCCATCAGAAACCAGCGTCCCACAATGAACCACACTGCCTAGGCTCACAGACAGTGGGGGTACAGAATGTTCACCAAAGCAGTTTCTCCCTGACTGGGGTGCTCAGACCATTCATGGGGAAGGACAGTTAATAGGGATACGAAAGAAGTTTTTTTTTTTTAATTAAAATCTCCACCCAATGCTTTTGGATTGTCAAGAGGGTTAAATGAATTACAGACAGAAAGTGCCGAGAATGTTGGGGTGTCGAAATGAACTGCGTGTTAGTTGGCTTGAATATTAGAATAAAATGCAATCTTCATGACCATGATGCTTGATCGTTATTCACAGCTAATTAATTTATAGTATTAGAGTGAACGAGAGGCACAGTGACACGAGGAAGAAGAATCCAGGAGACCATTTGTTTTCCTCATAGTAGGACCCAGGGTCTTTGGTAATGCACTTTCTGGACACAAAAAAAAATTGATTCAAACTGCTGTAACAAGTAATGATCTATAAGGGGGGAAAGTCACCTAATCTGAAGTGACCAGGACGGGAGAAGGAGTTGAGAAGAAGGCAGTCGTGAGAGAAACAACAAGAAACCATTCCTTTAAGTGGAAAAAGGAGCTGTGACCTCTGCTTCCCCAGCCCCAGCCTGAAGAATTGAAACTGATCAACAGTTCCATTTAATTTACAAGGCAGTAGTCCATAGTCTTCCTTCCTGGCATTAGAGTAGCAATGTTAACAGAAACTGATTTTATCAAGGGAAATATGAAAAATTTGTCTCTTCTCCTGTAAGTATATAGTTTAGTTAAAGTTGGTAGCATACAGAATTGGTAGTTTTAGTTTTTTGTTTTTCTTGGTGGCGGCGTTTTTCATTTGTTGGAATGTACTAGCCTCTCACTAAAGTTCATATAATGGGATTTACTGGAAGTTTGGTCTATACACTGTCACTTTTAAAATCTATACATGTTAAAGCTTATTTTTATTGGACCTCATACAACCTAAGCTAAAATGACTTTACAATTCTGATTATCCCAGCACAGAGAAATGGTCCAGAAGCACAGACCAGCTAACCTGGGGTAGCTGCATGGCAGAAACAACAAGAGAGAGCTGCCTCAGCAAGGCAGAAGGAGAGAACTAACTACCAAGTTACCCTCTGACCTCCACACTCATAATGTGACATACAGCTCTCTCTCTCTCTCTCTCTCTGATAAAGATTTGAGTGAACACATGAAATATCTATTTTATGTCCTTTATCAATATGTAAAATGCTTAGATACATTATTTTAGAGAAGGCTAGAAGGTAGCTTTCATACAATCAAATGGTAAACCTAGGCTTATTAGCCTGTGTTTTACACCTCACTCTGAATGATTTGCTTGTATAATCATATTTGGGTATTTGAAAGTTGTTTGATTTCCTAATAAGAAACTGAATCTTGGAGAAAATATGTAATTCTCCTGGCTCTTAACCAATAATTCTGTTATTATACCAGTTAAAGAAATTTTAATATATTACCTTATCTCCATGAGATCACAGAGAGAACTACTTTCTACTTTTCTGTAATTGAGAATACCTAAAATAAGTCCCCAAGGTTTAATTATAGAGATGAGAAATTACACAAAATACATATCTTCTTAATTCTATCAAAACTATATCAAACTACACTATCTACTCAATAGACACAAGGGTTTTAGTAGTTCGACCATAGCAGATATGGCCCTTCCATTCACTGCTGCAAGGTGTGCTCACACACCTGCTTCTCTCGAATGTTCCAAATGGCACCTCAAGTGTTTTGTTTCGGAAAATGGATTTGAGAGCCAAGAGAACGAGCTCCGTGCAAATGTGTGGAACTGTTTCCATCCAATCATTTCCAGTAAGCAAAATGGACCTCAGGCTATGCTAATGGTTAAATCAAAAGGATAATTTACAGCATAAGGTTATAATTTATACTTTAATCTGGGTGTTTCATATATTTGAATTTCCATCTTCCCACTGGATAAATGAAGGTTCTTTCTACCTTAAATCCACCTTGGGGGAATTTTATTAGGGTTCAGATGAAACAGTGGAAGCACTTAGACAATCTCTAGTGTTAGGTGTTAGTTAGCTCTTTGTTTCCTTTAAATAGCTTTGGCTGTCATTTGCATAGATAATGCTGAAGATGATAAAAAAGATAAATGGTTCTTCCAAATATAGCCTTTATTTAGAATTTGTCCAGCTATAGCAACAGCTACAGCAGGTTGATTATCTTAAAAAAAATATGATGAGTAATTGCATTTTACTGAGTTCTGTTCTAGAAATGTTTTCTTCACTGCAAACTGTTTATCTCCAGTGATTTTTTTATATTCTGGTTTCTCCTGAAAAATTCTCCATTTTGACAAGTTTTGATGAAGTCTCTTCACTCTGGACAATTTCTGCAAACCCAAACTGAGTAGCTGATTTTGAGTTTATCCCCTGGAGTTCCTAGAACTGTCCTGATTAAAATTTAAAATGTAATTACAGGTAGCACATTGAGTCAGCCAGTTAGTCAGAGATCTGAGCTTAGTGCATGCCTACTGCCTGAAGCAGATTGCACTAAGTGTTCTGAAGGAGGGCAGGAGTGGGTGGGAGCAGTCACCCACGAAGTGGTTTAAGGATTATTATTAAAACAATATATCATCAAGAGAAAAGTACTCAGGTAGAAACTATATACAAAAGTTAGAGAAATGGAGAGCAAGGAGGACTTCATCCCCGTTTTAAGGATCTCTGTGTGTTTGGTAAACGTGCTTTGAGTCAGAGGATGGAGTTAGCAGCTAGCTAACCAGAATTGGCCATAGAAGTTTTGGAGGATCCAGGAGACAGAGAGACACAGGAAGTAGTAGAAAGGGGCTTACAAAGATTCACGAGCCTTTTGGATCAGTAAAGGGGGGGGGAGGCCACTGATATTTAATAATAGAACAGGATAAACACTTCATCTGGCACCCGATGTGGAACACAAGCTGCTTGCCACTGGCTTTGCTGCTGCCTCACCACCCCTGGTCAGCTGTGTCATTCAGGTGCTTCCCCTCCCCCCCCCCCCGTGCCCTCACTTCCTGCCATGTGTGCTTGTCCAGGACATCCCCACGTGTCTGCTTTTCAGGCAGCTCATTCCTCTCCCCATGAGTTGTGGAGGTTTTTCTGGATCCCTCCCTCCCCAGCCACTGCTGTGACTGCTTGACCACCTTGACACCCATTCATACCCTCAGTCCCTGGCTACACAGGAGCAATTGCTTGTGTCCTCCACCTGGTCTGTGCATGGCAGAGGCAGGCCACTGTGACCCCAGCATCCTTTGCACTAGTTTGGTTGCCTGGCAACCCGCCACCCATGGCACAGTCATGTGTGCCACACACAGCTTTGCTGTCACCATAGGCAGGCACTGCTGTGGACAAAATGAAAAGTCATCAGATTTGGTGAGATGCCTGGGAATGCTTACAAAAGGAATTAAGTTTAATTTAAAAAATCTTTCCCACATTAAAAATGATGTGATGCACAGAGTTAGGATGCCACAACGGATGGTTTGAAATCTGAAAAAATAAATAAAGGAATAAAAGACACAGCTGCGATTGACATAATGTTGATTATACTTATTATCAGTTTGGTAATTCATTTTTATCTTTAAAAAGTGGTTTGATATCTGTGGCAAATGTGAAAAATTGAGTAATAAGATACAAGCCTTAGGAACATCTACCAGTGAAGCTAAGAGAAAAGTATTCTCATGTAGACAAGAGGAATTTAGAGCACAACCTACAACACCATGGCAAAATGAAACTGAAGAGGAGCAGCCCAAGGCTATTAGAAAATCAACCTTAGTTTATCCAGTTACCATACAAGAATGGCCACCAGATGACAGGCACCCACAAGCTATATTGATGGTCACTGGAATCCTATAAAACATTATATTTAAGGAGATTTAATGAAGCAGTCATTTCAAATAGTATTCATTGATCCTTTGTGAAGATGTTAAATTTATGAACAACTTGGAACAGAATTATCCCCCAAGATTGAAAAGATTTAGCTACAGAAATATTGAAAGCTGGTCTTCAGTTACAATAGAAAACGTGGTGAAAAGAGGAAGTAAGTCATAGAACAATGAAATAGTGCTAAAAGTATTGATATTTCCAAAGGCTGGCTTCTCAGTGGAAGTCAGTATGGTGATTTGCATAGACGGTTTGGATTTGATGATTGATTATATCTTAACAGTGGATTTCCAAGTATCATGGTGATATATTCTGAGAAATATTTTTACTAGACAGTTTTATCATTGTGCAAACAACATAGTGTGTACTCATACAAACAGCAGCATATGGCTATCACTTCGCATTGCCCTTTGATTTAATCAAGAAATACGATAAAACATAAAATATATAAAAAAACTGCTACAGCTGTAACATGGCACACGGTTTTACAGGAAAAATATTGCAAATAGGAGTATATAAAGATTAGTAGTGTAGGACAGAAAATATACAAACCAGCAGCATGACATCTGCCAGTAACGTAGTAGTTTTTCATAATCATAATGTAATTTTATATGACTGTCATCATTTGGAGTTTACACCAGCATTACGACAAACATAAATGTGTTCTTCCTCGGCTTTACAATAGCTCCATCACTAGCCAATAGGATTGGGTTCAACTCCGTAACTGGAGACCTGTGGTTGATTGAGACTTCTCACTGTTCGGTATCTGTCTTCTTGGTCTCCATCAATGTATGTGGAAAGCGTCTGGACTTGTGACCTTTTGTTGTTAGTATAAAAAAGCTTCACAGACATGCTTCCACACGGGAAAATGCTATTTGAGAGGCCTAACCCTATGTTTCCAGGGCATGGTCCCTCATATTTGACTCCAGAATAAACTACCTCTCTTTCGTTTTGAGGTGAGAGCTGTTTTTAGGTGAGTACTATCACTTCATACCCCATCCTTCTTCCCTCAGTTTCTTCTTAAATGATTACTGAGTGCTGTTTTTATATGTAAATCAAGGTGGCTGTAAACCCAGCTTTGTGAAGAGTGGTCACTCACTTAACATCAACAAAGCCCCACGTTTGGGCCACAGCACCTCAAAAATCAAACACAATGTCAGATCATATTCTTTTATTCCCCTCAAAATACACCAAGAGGTCTTCATCTTACATAAAACCCAGAATCTTTACAAAGCCCCGACAGGATCTGATCAACTTCAAGCCTCCTCTCTTCTCTCTCCTAATCCTTAGTCCGACTTCCGTGGTCTGTGGCGTTTGAATAGTGGCCAAGGCTGCTGCTATGCGGTGCCCGGAGGTGGCCGTTTCCATCCCCTGGGTGACTCTTCTGTATTATCAGCTTGTCGCAGATTAAAAGCTCTGCTGACGGATTATTGCATACGCGTCTTTACTTCCTAAAATCTCAGATCGACGGCAGAAGAACAATTTGAGAACCATTTAAAGTTGCAATGCTCCTTTCCTCTCTTTTCATCTTCTTTTATCTTGCTGGGTTTTTTTTAATGTCACATACTACTTAGAGCCCACCACACTATTATTTGTGAGCCATTTTGTCTTTTTGTACCAAAGTGTAACTAAATATTGCAAGGAGTGTCACTCAGCCGAGGCTCAGTGAAGGAATCTAGGCACTCCTCTGTGTGTTCGTACAGTTGGGAACAAAACCTGATTTTAAAGCACCAGATTTGATCAAGAACTTCCTTCCCCCGGAAGTAAACACGTTTGACCAGGATCACGGACAGGAGCACTTCCGTTTCCGTACAGAGGCTAACAACATGGCGAAAGCCGGCGACAAGAGTGTGGCTGGCGGGAAGCGAGGCTTGAAGAGGAAAGCCGCCGCCGAAGAGCCTCAGGAGGCTGCGGTGGCGGACGATGGGGCTGCGGAGAGCGGGGCGCAGCCCCGGAAAGCGGCCGCCTTTCCCCCGGGCTTCAGTATCTCGGAGATTAAGAACAAACAGCGGCGACACTTGATGTTCACGCGGTGGAAACAGCAGCAGCGCAAGGTACGCGCGCGGCGGAGGCGCGGGTCACATGGGCGCGCGCTCGTACCGGGGGGGGGGTGTCACACGGGCACGCGCTCGCACGGGGTTGGGGGAGATCGCACGGGCTCCGCACCCCGCCTTTGCCCGGCAAGCCACCAGCGTTGGTTAATTTCTCAGTCTAAACTCCAGATCCCAAACTCGGCTGCTTTCAGGAACTCTCACGGAAGTGATTGTCTGTGAAGTGTCTGCATTTGCTGTCTAGCGCCCTGTGCTCGCTCTGTGCTGGGAGGAAACATAAGCTAAAACATAGACTTGTGAGGCTTGCCCAACATTATAAGGCTTATTTGTGTCTAAATTGCAGTTTGAAAAAACAAAATTCCTGACTGCTGCATATATAAAAACATGATGTTTTAATTTTTTACTTGTTTGTCTTGCCCCATTTCCTTACTGAATCCTTTTGTAAGTGTTAGGCTGGAGTTAGTACAGTGGACTTGTCTCCTAGTTTGGTTTTCAAGTATGAGGGAGGACTGCCCTAGAAGACGTCTTTAAGCTGTGTGGTTGCGTAGGCACTACAAAATTATATGTATGCTTGTCTGTCGTGGGTCAAGCATTTTCTCTCGAAGTCAAGAGACACTGGTGTGTAACAAATAAGTTCCTATTGATCTTAAACGCTTGTATTGGTTATAAAAGAGAAGAATAGTTAGTGGTGATTTTATTGGAAACACCCTGAAAACTCATCTCTTTATTTTTAGTGCTTTCCAGAGTAATCGTTATAACCATGATCTTTAGAATGTAAGCACTGGGGGGGGGGGGATACTTGTTATATGTTTAATTTAATTGGAAGCTTTATAGGAAAATTTAAGGTACTGAAAGTTTAAATGTTCAGACTTAATAGCGATTTGACAAAGCAAGCTCTCTGTTAAGTCCTATTGATTAGACTGCCTGCTTGTGGTTCGGTGATTTAGCTATTAAAGGAAGATCTGGTGGGGGGGGGGATGGTAGTGTATACCTGTGATCAACACTAAGGAAATGGAGGCAAGGGGGCTGTCGTTGGAAGCAAGCCTGGACTACCCAAGCAGACTTTTTAAATGTTTTGTGTGCTTACGTTAAAAGATCACAGTAATTCTCAGACTGTTCCTAGAACTAATTTGTGGTTTCAGTATGAGTTTGCGAGTTAACTGCTGGTTTCTCAATATTGTTTGTTTTTATTCCATTAGGAAAAGTTGGCAGCTAAGAAGAAACTTAAAAAAGAGAGAGAGGCTCTTGGTGATAAGGTAAGTAAGGTTCTTAGCCATGTAATTTGTCTTATATATGAAGTAGTGTTTCCCAATACTACGTTGCTTTCCTTCTCCTAGAACATTTCCGAGTTGAAAATTAACATAGCAAATCCCTTTCTGCTCTTTACCCACCGTAGCAAACTGGTGAAAGCCCATGGCCTGTCCTCAAAGTCAGCCGCTCATGAAACTGTTCAAATTCGCCCTGAACTTTACCTTACTTAGTGTGTTGTGCACAGACAGTAGACACGGTGATCTGTTGTTGGTCAGGAGGCAGAGAAAGCTCTCCCTGGCTTTGGGACCCGGGGACTCCCCACTTCAGGTGTGAGGGTTTAGCTCTTGTGACTTGAAGCTGAAAGAACTGCTCAATACTCCTGCATGGTTGCACAACTAAATTTTTCATTTTTAAAACTTTTACACATATGCTTAGTTTATTAATTTATACTTGCAAAGTTTTTTTGTTTTTCGAGACAGGGTTTCTCTGTAACTTTGAAGCCTGTCATGGAATAGCATTTGTAGACCAGGCTGGCCTTGAGCTCACAGAGATCCACCTGTCTCTGCCTCCTGAGGGCTGGGATTAAAGGCGTGCGCCACCACCACCTGGCTATACTTTTAAAATTTTAACGCATGAGAATAAGGATTCCCGAGGAAGACAAAAATGTTCAGACTACACAAACTAAACCTCCTACTTGCGCTGTCCAAATAGCATCAGTTCAGATCATATGGAATCATCAACGTTAGGCTATTTTGACCTTCAGCGTTCTAAAATATCATGTAATATTAGTATCTCCGAAAGTCCCATAATCTGCTAATTGCAGCAGATCGGTGTGCTAATCAATCTTTAACATTATCACTGGCCCTGGGCTGGGGGTGTAGTTTAATAGGCTTTCAATTGGAGTACACAACACCCTTCCTAAAAACACAACAAAATCAGTTGTTGTGTTTGAAAGATGACTTCTTTGAATTATCTTCGAAGATTACATAAGGGCCAGCAAGATAACTCAGTAAGGTAAAGGCTCTTGCTGCCCAGCGTGGCAAATTGAGGTGGAAGAAGAGAACCGCTCCCACAAACTGCACATCTTAAACACATATATACCCAATGTCCTAAATGATTTGTTAGCTTATATTTCCTTGATATCCCTGCATGGTGTCCATGTACTTTGAAGTACTTTTAGTATTATCTCATGATTGTGTTTTCCTTGGCGGTTTGTTGATACCATTTCTTGAGCTAAGCGGCATGATAATTCTGCAGTATCGGGTCATGTAATGTGCGGGGTGTTAGCCATTACCCTACTGCTGGACATTTGCTGTATTGATGTCTATTTCCATTACGAACGGCCACCCCTACAGACCTTTTATTCTTGTCATAAATCCCCCAGTCACATTTCCCAGTAGATCTCAGGAAAATAGAAACAGCCCCTGGATTTGTGCCTTTGTGATTTTTTTTTTCCATTCTGTTGATTTCCTATTTACTGTTAGATATTTTTCTTAGAGAGGGATTGTGATTTCTGCTACTTCTGCCTATTTTGAGTTGCTCGACTCTGTATCTACCATGCCTATGTCTCTTCGGATTGTAAAAAGGTAGCATTATTGCTCCATTTTCGTTCAAGGATTTATGGAACTGTGGTTGTGGTTTGAAATGAGGAAGATTGTTTGGAGGTCACTTGAAGACTTTGTTTCCCAACGGTAATGTGAAGTAGTTCATAAAATGCTTCTAAACCTTGGCACTCCCCATCTTCCTTAGGCTCCACCGAAGGCTATTCCCAAGACCATTGACAACCAACGAGTCTACGATGAAACCACAGTAGACCCCAATGATGAAGAGGTAATGTCAGACATCTGAATGCTCACCCTTGGTGTGTGGTGGCTGTAAGTGCCGGCTACCCCCTTCTTCCCTGCCTCCTTGTCCCTTACCCCTCCCTCTCTTTGAAATTTGGCTCTCCCAGAACATTTGGGATGGCAGCACATCATGCCAGCACGGGGCCCTCGTTCATCACTTCACTGAAATCTTTCTTAAATACTGAAAATATATTTTAGTAAGTTTTGTGATCTTTTCCATACTGGTTTTGCTTGTAAGACTTGTTAGAGCTGCTCCTGTCTTGTGTTTTCTTAGGACACATGCATCTCTAACTCTTGCTCTGTTTGCTGGTTTGTGAAATCCAGTTTCTCTCACCATAGCATACCTAAACTGGCTACTAATAATTTATCTAATAATTATTACAATTATTCATTGTACATTTTTGATAGTTATTTCTCCAATGATAGATTTATCTCTTTATTTATCCTACCTTTGTGCTGACTGGAACTTCTGATACATTGTTGAGTAAACAGAAGGCAGTGATGGTGTCCTTGTCTTGCTCCTGATTTGAAAGAATACTGCCATTCAGCCTCCTCAGTGTTTACGTCATCGGTGTAGGTTTTTTGTATGCTTTAAAGAAATCCCATTTGTGCTTTGTTTTGTCATGAATGAGTATAGAGTTCTTCCTCTGAAAATATTGAGATACTCTGTATTTCTTCCCCATGTTACCTTTATGCATCCATGGGTTTTCTGATGTTAAAAATTAGTATCTTGCATTCTTGGGATAGCCCATCCTGGTATCATGCTGTCTTTTTATTTTACAGTTTTGGGTTGTTGTTACTTGCTTAGAATTGATATCTTTATTTGAGCTCATGCATTAAACTATGGTAATGTCTCATTAACTCTCCTAGTACTCACTTTTTTAAAAATTAAAACTTCACTGTAAATATTGTGTAGATTAAAAATCATCACCCAGCGAGAAGAGCCAGACCCATAGTCTATATTCTAAGAAAACCCATAGTTTAGTGTAACATTCTCTTTTCACTAGGTTTTGTCAGGCAGCTTCTTTGTGTTCTTTTCAGTAAAGTAGTTTAATTTCTTTAATCTTCTCTACTGGATTCTGTGTTTCACTTCTGTCTCCCTTGTTTCCTCCTCCTTTCACTGAGCTTCTTCTATTTTTATTTTATCAGTTTGCTCTTTGTTTGCTATGAACAACAGAACTCCCTTTGAGTATCATTTGTGTAAATCCTACAAGTTTTAAAATGTGCTACTTTCACTATTACTTACATCAAAGTTTCTCTTTTAGTGGAATAATTGTTGATTGCTCACAATTTGTTAGGGTTTTTTTGGTTAAATTTAATTGGCATGTTTATTTATGAGTTTATAATTTAGTGCATATATACCATTCCTGATGATTAAATTATAATACATTTATGTCTCATTATCATTTCTGTGTTGTGAGAACTTTCAAACGTCTCCAGTTTTTGTTTGTTTTGTTTTTAAGACAGGGCTTCTCTGTGTAGCCCTGGCTGTCCAGAAACTCACTCTGTAGACCTGGTTGGCCTTGAACTCACAGAGATCTGCCTGCCTCTCCTGAGTGCTGGGAATATATGATAAATGGCTTTAGACTCTAATGATCTCACTCTGCTCTATGTATATTTTACAGAATTAATTTCTCCTTTCTTTAGGATTCATCCTCTGTGTCTTTCATGAGTTCCCCAGTCTTCGGTTCACGTGCTGTCTCAGGCTGTATTTGGTGCCTCTGCCAGCCTGGAGCTTCCTAAGGAGGATGGCTAGTTTTAGACTTCTAATACAGTGTTTGAAGCTCTGGTTTCCCATGGTTGCTTTAACATGGTCCATACATTTTGACAGCTTGTTGCTTTTGTTCTTTATTTAAGAGGTTTGTTTTCTTTTGTGTGGCGCTGGGGATGGAACCCAGGCCCTGTGTATGCTAGGCAGCCACACTTTCCAGCCCAAGAGATTTTCTGATTTCCCTTTTAATTGACTTCAGCTCATTGATTATTGTGTATGTTAATTTATAGGAATTTGAAATCTTCTAGTTTTCCTTCTCATGGGTGATTTCTGTTAATTCAATCTTGCTTGCTTAACAGACTTCCTTTCAGTTAGAGGCTTTAAGCCCTAGCCTGTGGTCTGTTCTGAGGATTGTTGTGTTGCCCTTGGAAAACCTGGGTTTCCTATTGTTTTAGGAGGGATTATTGTGTTGGTTGATAGGCTGCTCCTATCTTACACTCTGTGTGTGAATTTACTTGTCCCTGGGGAAGAATATAGATACTCTCCCTCTCAGCTGCTTCTCCATGACTGAGTTTTACTCCCAGTTTCAGTTCTTCTGTTAGGGACATGCGTTTACAGTTATGTTGCTCTGTGTAATTACTTGTGTGCATGTAATTACGTTCTTATGGGGCAGCGCTTCTTAGTGTCTGTTTTGTGCTGTGGAGCCGGGTAAACTCCTGGGGATGCTCTCCACAGTATGCTTTTCTTTTTTTTGCTTTGAAGTTATTCATGGACTTGAATTTAATATGTATCACTTTTCAAGAGCATATGGTTGGATATTGCTTCTTTGGTCAGCCTGAAATTAGTACTTTGTCAGTTATAAACATAGCTAGACTTCTACATCCTCCCCCCCTCCCCCGTCCCCACCTGTATTGTCTCAGTTCTTCCTTGGTTATTTTCTTTGATGTTGATTTTTGAGTGTGCTGTTTTAATTGTTTTGGTAGTTGCCCTTAGACTTGAAACATACATGAGCTCTAAGAGCTTAATTCTTGGTACTGGAGGGAAACAAACAAAAGGCACCATGCATCTTTAATCATCCAGGTCTGGTGTGAAGCTGCGTAATCCAGCTAAGCCATGGAGTGTTGAAATAAGAGCGGCGGGGCTGCGTCCCCCTGCGTCCCCAGCACCCTGCCGCCCGCATGGCTAGCTTAGCTTATGACCCGAAATAATTACACGGAAACTGTATTCTTTTAATTACTGCCTGACCCATTAGTTTCAGCCTCTTATTGGCTAGCTCTTACATATTGATCTAACCCATTTCTATTATTCTTTGTAGTCCACAAGCTGGCTTACCAGGAATGATCTTAACCTGCATCTGTCTGCAGTGGGACAATCATGGCGACTCCCTGACTCAGCTTCTTTCTCCCAGCATCCTGTTCTGTTTTCTCCGCCTACCTAAGGGTTGGCTATGAAATGGGCCTAGGCAGTTTCTTTATTAATAAGAAATCATTCCCACATCAATGGAGAGGTGCTGTTGGCCATGTACTGCATGTTGTCTGTGTACCAGCTAGAGTCAGAGTTACTACATGAATTCATCCGGAGCTTTTCAAAGGAATGAGAATATCTTCATGTAGTTCAGCCTTCTATGCACACACAGCCTTACCATGTTAGCACCTGTTTCCTAGGTCCTCTAGGTCTGCCTTCCCATCTAGTATAGCTCCTTTCAGTTGAAGGTTTCCCTTTTGTCCTCGTGGCGGATTTACTAGCTGCTGATTACCCCCGTTGTTTACTGAAGAGACATTTTGCACTTTGAACATTCTCTGCAGCACCGTGCTGATCGTCATGTCTCATTGCTCCAAGTGTCCTGTGATTTTAACAGCTTGGCTCTAAATGCTCATTATTGTTGCTGTTTATAGCCCGCTCGGGATTTGCTGAGCTTCTTGAATAAGTGTTAGTATTTTCATCAAGTTTGTCTTTTTAGCTGTGATTTCTTCAAATACTTTTTCTACCGTTCTCAGACTGTTGAAGTGTTTGAGATGTGCTGTAATTTCCCCAGTTTTACATTTCCAGGACAGTTTTCTCCGTTCTCCATACTGGGCCAGGTCGGTATCTGTTCGTGACTTTTCAGTCCACTGATTCTCCTGTGTCCGTGTTTTCTTTAAATCGTAGAACACATTACTTAGAGCTGCTTTGCCATCTGCCAATTTTCACATGTCAGCCCACTCATATCTGCTAATCATCTCCCCTAATTTATCACACTTCCTTTTCTACCGAGTTTTGGCTGAAAGTTATTTTTACATAACATAGTATTGTAGTTTTGACTGAATGTTACTTAATTAGTTTATTTTGGCTTTTAGTTAGTTAATTAGTTAGTTGACAGGATCTTCCTATGTAGTCCAGGCTACCCTGGAACTCCCTGTGTAGCCTAGCCTGACTCCAAGCTCGTAGCAGTCCTGCTCAGCCTGCCTGGGATAACAGGAATGAGCTACTGTGTTCAGCTCTGGTTTATCCTTTAAGGGCTGTTTTGTTGTTTCTGTAACTTGCCTGGACTTTAAAGTGTGAAATCATTCTCTTCTCGGCAATGGCATGATGTCTGCTCAATTCTTGTTGTTTTGTCTGTCACCTGCCTCGCTACTGACTGCCCCTGTTTTTATTACATACCTTATGTCAGTCAGAGACTAGGCAAGTCCAGTTGAACCCCTGGAGCCCCTCAGACCTGCACCTCTCTCTGTCTGGGCTGTGCATGTGTGGAGGAATGCCTTCCGCGCTCCACCCGTCCCCGTCTCCCTGCCTTCCACATTCAGTGCTTCTCAGGGTTTGTGGTGACAGCATCTTAAGTACACCTACAACTCCTACTTCAGAGCATCACCTTTAAGTTTCTAGCTCTCCGTACTTACCTTCAGTTAGGTCTGCAACCCTGGTTTGACAAAGCTTCATGTTTTCACATTTTCCCCATGATTCTTGTCTTCTGCTCGATGCTGCTCCCGTCCTGGAAGTTGGTCTTGCTGTTTTCATCCACCAGCATGAACAGGACTAGCATTAGTCAGGCCTGGTATTCTTGCCCATGTCTGTAGCCACTGTGCAATACACACATCTTAGCATTTTGATAGCTACCCAGTTGATGTGAGTCAGCCACTTCATGTCACTATTGATGTCACCTCCTCCTGCACCTATCAGCTAACAGTTGGTGGAACAACATTTTAAAATCCAGCCTCAGTGAACTATCTGATACAAAATAATCTGTCCTCTGTTTTCAGGTGGCTTATGATGAAGCTACAGATGAATTTTCTTCCTACTTCAACAGGCAGACATCTCCTAAGATTCTCATCACGACATCGGATAGACCTCATGGGGTAAACACATTGATTAGTGTAGTCCATGAGTTCTTATGTCGTATGTAAAATGCTCTACTCAGAAAAGTGAAATGGCTAATTGCCTTTGATAATGACAGTGAATAAGTGAAGGGAGACAGCTGTTGATATGATGTGGGTTACTGAGCACAGTTCTTCAGGGTAGTTTGACAACTCTTAGCATCATGCCTGAATAACTCCTTGTTATGAAGTGCTATCATTATGGGATGTTTAGCAACATCCCCAGCCTCTGTCCATTACAAGCCAGCAGTATCTCTACCCCCTGCGCCAGTCCTAGCCACAAAATGTCTGTAGACATTGCCATGTCTCTGTCTCCATGTTGTGGGAAACCTGGCTTTGGGGTAAATGGCCTTTGACACAGGAGACATTGCTCCGCCTTCATCCTTCCTCTGTCTTCTCCCAGAGAACAGTACGGCTCTGCGAGCAGCTCTCCACAGTTATACCAGAGTCACACGTGTATTACAGAAGAGGACTGGCTCTGAAGAAAATCATTCCACAGTGCATTGCAAGAGATTTCACAGACCTGATCGTTATTAATGAAGATCGTAAAACACCGAGTATCCTTTGGGTTTGTTTGTAAGGGAATTTTTCTGGCCCTTTTCTCGCCTATTTTTAAACATATTTGAAGGACTAGGGAAAGGATTCCTATCAGTTTTAGAATGGACATTTTTTTCCATAGCATTACATCTATTCAAGGTGCTGTAAGATGGGTGTTTGTTTGTTTGTTTTTTGTTTTTCGAGACAGGGTTTCTCTGTAGTTTTGGTGCCCGTCCCAGAACTAGCTCCTGTAGAACAGGCTGGCCTTGAACTCCCAGAGATCCGCCTGCCTCTGCCTCCCTAGTGCTGGGATTAAAGGCGTGCGCCACCACCACCCGGCTTGTAAGATGGTTTTTAATTCATGAAGACATTTATCAGACAAGTGTCACAGTTAAAACACTGCTATAGTGTAAAAGGAGACTGCACATTGGTTTTCCAGCTGCCCAGACACTAATAATCACAAAGAATCTATATTAATTATAACACTGCTTGGCCAATGGCTTAGGTATACTTTTGCCTAGCTCTTGTATCTTAAATTAACCTATTTTTATCAATCTGTGTATCGCCACAAGGCTGTTGCATACCAGAAAGGTTTTGGCAGCTACATGGCATCCCTATGACTCTGCTTACTCTCTCTCTATATCTCTGTTCAGATTTCCCACCTGGTTTTACTCTGCTAAGCCATAGACCAAAATAACTTCTTTATTAACCAATGGTAGTAAAACATATTCACACATACAGAAGGGATGGGGAATATTCCACATCATCCACCCTTTTTCTGTCTAAATAAAAAGGGAGGTTTTAACAAAATAGGTATTAAGCAAGAATTACAGTTACAATTTTTTTTGAGTCTGAAGTTTTATATCTAATTTATTTTTTTATTATAACTAAGGAAAACTATAACTATTTGTCTTTAACTCTTAAAGACCCCAGAAGGATATAATATTATTTAAGTAAACAAGAAATACATTATAAGAAACTTTTAAAACTCTAGATTTGACAGAGACATCTTGCTGTCAGTCACCCAGAGAACCCAAAGTTCTGTAACACTGGGGCATCCATCTTCAGCCTATAGGCCCGTAGTAACTGACAGACTTTTTAGTGAAACAGGAAATTTTAAAATCTGTTTTGTCTTATACTGGCAAAGTTTGTCAGTTTGTGTGTGTGTGTGTGTGTTTTGTGCGTACATGTGTGTGTGTGTGTGTTTTGTGTGCACGTGTGTGTGTGTGTGTGTGTGTGTGTGTGTGTGTGTGTGTGTGCTCTGTAGAATTTCTAGCAGTTTTCTCTATAAAGCAGGAACCTGAAGGACCATCCTGTCCTTTGGGAAGTCTAGCAGTCACTTTTCTGTGGGTCCTGCATGTCCTGTTTATACAGCACGCCATCAAACAGTCCAGGCAAGAGCAGTTTCTTGCACAAATGCCATTGAAGGCAAATTTGATAACAAGTTTTTTTTTAATGTTCATCAACCTTTTTGAAGTATTGGTGCTGCCAAAAAGTAGACATGTCTCACTGTCAAGAAAAGTTTAAGTTTTTAAAACATTTTAAATGCCATATTTTGTAGGTCGTTGAAGTTTTGGATTATCTATTTAACTGAAATTTATCTCTGTATATCTAAACAACCTAACTAACATGACAAGTTTGACTATTAATTTGTATTTTTTAATTATGCATTGCATTTTTAAATGAGAAAAAGAGCAGAAATACATATTACAGAGTATAACAAATCAGCCTTAAATTTGTATCAATAGACCAAGATCTATACCAATGCGAAGTGTTTATATCATATCTCCCTTTAAATGAAAACAAACATTTATAAATAATCATTTTGGGAATTTGAGAGTAGTTTTTAACTGCTTCCTGCTGTTTGTTGGGTGAAGTATTCTTAGGGATCATGGAGACCTTTCGGTGGGGGTAGGGAGGATGTTTCATTAAACCACATTAGCTTGGAAGGAATCCACAGGTTCTCATCTTATGTGGAAATAAAAACAGAACCTCTTTTCCAAAGTAACATATCCTTAGACTCCGATTTTGAAGTTAAGATATCTTTTTGCTGGTTTAACTTAGCAGTCCCCAGAACTAAATGTTTCTCTGCAGTCAGAAAATTTAAAGAAAACACAATGCTATACATAATTCAAACTCTGTATGTATATTTTATCTTTATGTGCTGTATTTATTTTACTCCTCTGATCTGTGACTCTACTCTTTTATATTACTTTTACTGTCTCTTTTGTTTTATTTTTTTAACTATTTTTTTTAATATCTGTTTATACTTTCTCCCAAGCTTTTTTAAACATACTGTGACCCGTTTAAAGGTTTGTTTCTGTCTGAATCTGTCTTTATTGAGTATTTGTAATGATATTCTGACCAGGAGTGCCTTTATTTTTTTTAATGTTAAGTGTGCGTGGCTAGGATCAGCTCCACCTGCTGACTCTGCTCTGTAGAGCATGGTGGAGGTTTGTTCACCACCTCCACGACCGAGCTCACCACCCCAGCTCCAGGGAAGCAGAGGGTCTAGGTTGCCATTAAGCAACTTGTAGCACTTTGCTCACAAACCCTAAGTGCTCTTAGCCCGACCTCCTGAAAGATCCAGAGCCACTCACTCTGCCAGTGCCAACCAGGAAGCCACTCTTTAAAGGGCCCGCACCTCTGCTTGTGGCTCACAGCAGAGTCTATTTGGAAAAAAAAATGCAACTACCAAGAAGCTATGCTTCCTCCCTTTTTTGTGAGTCTAGAAGCCCTCTTTTTTTTTTTTTTAAGCTTTTTTAGTCTTATATGGATCCATGCCCCACATTGTTCACCATTTTGTAAAAGGAGATTGCGTGTTGGTTTTCTGTCTGCCCAGGTCCAAATAATCAAACAGAAACTATATTAATTATAGCACTGTTTGGCCAACGGTATAGGTGTATTTTTACGTGGCTCTTATATCTTAAATTAACCCATTTTTATTAACCTGTGTATTGCCTTGAGGCTGTGGCCTACCAGAAAGGTTTCAGCTGCTTCTGTTTCCTTCAGTAGCTACACGTCGTCTCTTTGACTCCGCCTACTCTCTATAGATCCTTGTTTGGATTTCCTGCCTGGCTTTACTCTCCTAAGCCATTTATTAACCATTGGTAATAAAACATATTCACAGCATACAGAGAGGAATCCCACACACATGATATAAACAGCAGTCAGCCTGCCATAGTGAATTCCAGCAAAAAGTCCTGTTAACTAACAGCACTGTTCCAGCAACATGAGGGGAGGGGGACTTAATGAGGGACACTTGAGCCAGGTCTGATGAATGAGCTGGAGCAGACAGTGGGAAAGGAGGCGGCATGAGAGCGCTGGCCCGGCTGACACCATGTGTTTGGTATAACTTCATCCTAGGTTGTAGGAAGTGTGTTGTTGTGAGGTAGGGTGGATCACGCCATGTGCTTGGTGGTGGTGTGGGTGTCAGCAACAGTGAAGCGTTCCCTGTGTCTCACATCTGTCCTACTGTCTCCTGACCCCAAGGTGTTTCTGTTGACGAAAGGATGTAAAATATATCTAGATTTCTTTTTGTACTTGCTATTATTTCTTGAATAGTACCTATAATTTTAGTATTTAGATGACCAGTTGGGTGAGTCAGATTAGTAAAGAATTTATAAAAATAGCAATAGGACTTTCCTTTCTGCCACAAGACAGCACATTCTTTTTTATACCAGTGAACACTCACTGTTCTAATACAATGTATTTTTTAAATCCATTTTTCACAGCTTTCATTGTTTTTATATAACTTAAGTGTATTATTTTGTTCACCTGTATTAGTTTTCCAGAAACCAAAATAGACAAACTAGTTCTTTAACCTGGCACTTGTTGACTAGATTATTATTTGGTTTGACTAGATAATTGTAATTTTTATGCCTAGTTATTAGAGAAAAGAACAATTTTTACAGTGATTGCTGCCTTTAAATAAAATGGCAAGGTCTGTTTTGGTTGTAGCAGTTAAGTTGTAATCATTTAAAGCTGCTAAAACAAGCATTCACCAATTTAATGTTTTCTCTTTGCTTTAATATTTCATATAGGTACACAAATGACAGCATTTCTAGCTTTTGGAAAGCCTGCATTGTTTTGACAAAATAAGTCTTTTTATCTGAAACATTCTTTTTTTTTTTTTTTTTTTGCCATTTAACCTTTACCTTATGGGACGTGATTTCAGCCCCTTTTCTTCATTAATGAAACAGGCCACAGTGACTGTTTTCCATTATTTATGTTAGTTTAACAATACAACTTACGTGTGTACCCAACAAACAAAACCACTTTATTTGGGAGCTATGAAACAGGAATCTTTGCTTTTGACACAAGCCACAATTTAATAGGATTGTTCTAGATAGGATTGTTCTAGATAAAACTTTACAAAGGTTGAAGAAAATTGTTTTATATCTACTGGTCTCCTTAATTTTCATGGTTTCGTGAATGTTCAAGCAGCAAGAAAGTACTTGGCTATACTTGATGAAGTTGAACCTGGAGTGAATCTTTAAATAGACGAACTCAATATTTGCCATTAGCCTGTTTAAAAGTAAACAGAAACCAGTTCTAATACACTGGAGTTAACAGAAGTTGGGGGAAAGGCATTTCCTGACTCCTAACTGCCATTTTAAGTGAGGAGCACTATGGTAAGTTAATTCTAACTGTAAGGATTTGCAGCAGTCCTTAATGGAGAAGCGAAATACTGCATGTGTTTGAAATAACTGGGGCAAAATGGCTTCTTTACATGTCGTAGATAAGATTGTATGAGGAACCACTTGGGAAAACTGGATACAAAAGATGAGGTTTGTATCTGCATTTCTGTCAGGCTAATGCCTTCGTTCTGAACCTGAGTCAGTGATGACAGATGGCAGGAAGCTCGTACTGCTGTTGACTGTGATGACAGCTTCCAGTTGTCATTAGAGAATCTGGGGAGGTGAAATGACCCAGCTAAATCCCATGTGGCTTATTACTTAAGAGAACCTAGGGCCAAATCCAAACGTGATTATCAGCGATGTCAGAAAATGTAGTCAAAGTAGAAAGCACCAACTGTTACTTACTTTAATGACCTGGGTGGAAATATCAAGTCAGGAGGAAGTGAAGGTAGAGGGGGAAACGTTAAGTGAGCAGCGGGGCTGCTGCGCGGAGGCTGAGAACTAATGGTGGCAGTGGGGACAGAATTGTTCTGTAAATCTCATATTGTGTGCACATAGATGTGCAGTGGTTTTGGTTAGGGCATAGTCTTAGTTTTCTACTGCTGTGACAAACCACCATGACCAAAGCAACTTCTAAACGAAAGCATTTAATTAGGGGACAGCTCACGGCTTCCGAGAGTGGGTCCATGCCCATCATGGCAGGGAGCATGGCAGCAGGCATGGTGCTGGAAAAGGAGCTGAGAACTTACATCCTGTCTACAAGTTGGAGAGGGAGAAAGAAGACAGAGACAGAGCAGACAGAGCCTGGAGAGGGTTTTTGAAGTCTCAAAGCTCACCCCAATGACAAACCTCGAAGGCCACACCTCTAACCCCTTGCTAAAGTCCTCGAACAATTCACATATATGAGCCAGTGGGGACTGTTCTCATTCAGACCCCACATTCTAAGGTTGCTTGAAGGCAATAGAAAAGTAAGATGACATGTCTAAGGATGAAGCTTTTTTTCCCCAAGATTTATTTATTATGAATAAATTTGCATGTATACCTGCAGACCAGAAGAGGGCACCAGATCTCATTACAGATGGTGGTACCCTGTGTGTGCTTTGAACTGAACTCAGGTCCTCTGGAAGAATAGTCAGTGCTTTAACTGCTTAGCCATCTCTCCAGCCTGGTTAATGCTTTAAAAAAAAAAAAAAAATGGGTGTAATATAGCTTCTCCTGGCTGCCTTTAATCCAGCCATTTTCAACCTGTGTTTCATGACCCCTTTGGTAGGGGGTGAATGAACCTTTCACAGGGGTCGCCTAAGACCATCAGAAAACTCAGATATTTACATTATGATTCATAAAAATAGCAAAATTACAGTTTTGAGGTAACAATGAAATAATTTTCTGGTTGGGGTCACCACAACACAAAGAATCATATTAAAGGGTCTCATCATTAGGAAAGCTGAGAACCATTGCTTTACTCAGTAAAGACAGCAGCCGAAGGGTTCAAATTTCAGGCTGCAGTATAAGTACTTTTTTTTAATTTTGAAATTGGGTTAAAGTTGTCCAGGCACAGGCCTTGAAACTTTATCCCTCTTGCTTAAGTCTCTAGGCAGCTGGCCTGCTGGCCTGGGCCATCAATCCTAGTTTTTCACTTTTTGATGCCCCCGTCACCCTTAAACTAAAAGCTGTTATTAACTGAACACTCTTATCAACCACTGCCTGTGTTTTGTCTGCTTGTTCCTAACTTATTCATTGTTAGAGTACCTTTGTGCTGCAAAACCTTGAATGCTAGTCCCTTACTGCAGCTGGGACTCTGGTGCTTTTGGCTGCTGTACTTGCTGATAGGTAGGTCTCATATTTAATCTGTAGTTTACAATATCTAGCACTCTGTTCATGCTAGACTAAACTGGATTATAAAGGTTGATTTTAATTTCTCATTAACCCAAAAAGTTTAAAAAAAAAAAAACACACCAGTTTTGCCAGGCGGTGGTGATGCGTGCCTTTAATCCCAGCACTCGGGAGGCAGAGATAGGCAGCCCTCTGTGAGTTCTAGGCCTGCGT
This sequence comes from Microtus ochrogaster, assembly GCF_000317375.1. Classification (NCBI taxonomy): domain Eukaryota; kingdom Metazoa; phylum Chordata; class Mammalia; order Rodentia; family Cricetidae; genus Microtus; species Microtus ochrogaster. The sequence goes on along the minus strand of NC_022022.1, from coordinate 39,935,039 downwards.
GGTCTACAGAGTGAGTTCCAGGACAGGCTCCACAGCTAGAGAAACCCTGTCTCAAAAAACCAAAAAAATAAAAAATAAAAAAAAAAAAGAAATAGCAGTTTTGATTTTGATTGAATTTGCAATCCTGAGATGATATTCTTACCATGTCCTCATCTTACAAACAGGACATACAGTGGAGGTGAACTTACATACCAGTAGCATTGAATCCCAGCTTTTTCCTTCTTGAGTAGTGGTCATTGGAGATTTTTGTTGTATTCTTTGACTTTGAAAGCCCTTGGTACCCTATTGAGAATGATGGTATTTAACTGTAAAAATAAAAAAGTAAGACTCTTCTAGATTAAATTGTAAGATTTAATGTGGTTTGACTTTGGTTTGGTAGGAAAAATTCAGTTAACCCAGAAGAACAAATACATCCATCTACTAATTTCTAGGCACCCTCAAACATATGGAAGACAGCTTATTTATGCAATCTAGGGCTCATATAGTCTGGTGTGTTTCTTAACCTTTATAAACAGATGGCCTTATTTTGAGTCACTTGCCAAATGGTCCAACTGCTCATTTTAAAATGAGTAGTGTTCGTCTTCGTAAAGAAATTAAGGTGAGTTTTATGTATTCCTTGATCAATATTGGTCTCAGGTTATCAGTAGATTCTTAAAGATTTAATTGATGTTAATTGTTTGACCTTCGGATGACAGCAGGTTGTTGAGAGGCCATAAACAGTTCTGACAGTAGCAGTGTCCTCTTACTATGAGTGTTGATTTTCTTTTTTTTTTTTTATCATATCGTCTATGGCTAGCTAATTTTTTTTACATTTATTTATTTATTAAAGATTTCTGTCTCTTCCCCGCCACCTCCTCCCATTTCCCTTCCCCTCCCCCAATTAAG
>NC_022022.1:39923981-39933554 GCF_000317375.1 Microtus ochrogaster | reverse complement strand
TTTACTGCTGAGTAGTACTCTAATATGTATATATTCCATACTTTCTTCATCCATTCTTCCATTGAAGGGCATCTAGGTTGTTTCCAGGTTCTGGCTCTTTGATTTTCTAAGGGTTAACATTAGACTGTGTTCAGTGCATATTAGCACATTAAATATATCTTTGTGGGTTTGATAAGCCATCTCTTACATTTCTGTCATTTTAAGAATATTCAAAGTCAGGATTGGTGGCTCCTGCAGTAATCCCAAGACATGGGATTACTCTGACCAAGGAAGAAGGGCTAGGGTTTTAGGGAAGGTTCAGTGCCAGACCATTCTGAGCCAGTGAGACCCTCGGTCAAAACCAATAATTGTCTAAATTCTAGACCCAAAAATTATAACGTATAATTCTTCTCATTATCTTTACTGAACATTGTATTTTTTTCCAGAGGCGAGGCAAAGACCCCACAAAACATGTTCCCGAGATAATTCTGAATAACTTTACAACACGGTTAGGCCATTCCATTGGACGCATGTTTGCTTCTCTCTTTCCTCATAATCCCCAATTTATTGGAAGGCAGGTTGCCACCTTCCACAATCAACGGGATTACATCTTCTTCAGGTTTCACAGGTAAGGGCAAACACTAACTTAGACCTTTTTGTCTGTATGAACCTGTTCTGATGTAACAAGTCCTGTAAGCTTTGCCATAGAAAATGAATTTGAATAAACCGAACTGTTCAACTTTTGTCTCTGAAGATATATATTCAAGAGTGAAAAGAAAGTGGGAATTCAGGAACTTGGACCACGTTTCACCTTAAAATTACGCTCTCTTCAGAAAGGAACCTTTGATTCGAAATACGGAGAGTTTGAGTGGGTCCATAAGGTATGTGGTGGTTGTTCTAAAACCATAAGGTATGTGGTGGTTGTTCTAAAACCATAAGGTATGTGGTGGTTGTTCTAAAACCATAAGGTATGTAGTAGTTGTTCTAAAACCATAAGGTATGTGGTGGTTGTTCTAAAACCCGTTTGCTTAAGGAGCCCAAAGAACAGTGGTCTTTAAACAGGACCAACATCAACCTAGGAAGGGGAAAAATCTCAGGCCCAGACCTACTGCGCCAGGATGGCTTCCTGGGGCGTAGGCCCAGCAAGCTCTGAAGGCTGGCACAGTGGCTCTGCTTCACTGTTTGAGAACTACCACGTTTGGGCTCAAGAGCACTGGAAAGCACCTTAAGAGATGAAATGTCTGTAAAGCATTTCCTGCCTAGTTAGCAGCAGTACAGCCTTCCCATTTTTACTTTAAAACTACATGCGAGCATGGAACAGAAATTTTCAGCTTATTTAAATCCAACCTGACAACTGTCAGGGTCACAGATATACCTATATATAGTGTTTTTAGCAGTGTTACTCATAAAGATCTATGAAAGCCAGCTTATCTAAGTTGTTTTTCATTTCTTTCTTCTCTAATTTTCAGCCACGGGAAATGGATACAAGTAGAAGAAAATTCCATTTATAACGTACTAAGGGAGTAGTAGTGGATTTTGCTGGACAGAACTGTCTTGAAAATCTTGGTAAATTATTTAACAAAACACCCTTTTCAAAATGGAATTTATTGACTTTATAAATCTTATATTTGAACAAATGACCAGGTGCCATGAATTTCCATTTTTGGAAAATAAATGTAATTTTGGTGAGGGTCTAAAAGTCCTAAAACTTGTCATTTCAGATTAGCTGTGAATAATTCTGTTGCAATGAAGAGTCAAACTTTATAATATGCACTCCCAAAGGACTTACAGGCTAGAAGTTTTGTTGGTAGACAGTGTGTAGCCCTGATTTAATACACCAGTCCTGGAGGCTAGATTGCCAGGACTTGGCACCAAGACACAGGTCACTGGAGTTAATCTTTCAGTTCCTGTTTTCTTTTTGCTCCTTTTAACCTAATCACCGTCTACTATCCTGCTTCATTCAGATACTGTCTCCAGTTCTCAAGTTCTGTTATTGTTGGTTTTGTTTTTTGGAGACAGGGTTTCGCTGTGTAACTGTGGCTGTCCTGGAACTTCCCAAGTGCTGGGATGAAAGGCATGCTACACCACTACCTGGCTGAAGTTCTTGATTTTTCTAATGGGACTGTTATTTCCAAACTAAAGCAACCACCTTTCTGGTTTAACTGCTAAATGTACTACAAAGGGTTTTGTTTGGAGTCTTTTGTTATTCTTGTTTGTGTGAATCCAGAGGATAGTGCCAAGGATCTGTAATCCCTTTCTGTATTATTTATTAAACAGTCTCATTAAACCTAGAGCTCACCATTTTAACCCATGCTGGTGGCCAACAAACCCTCTTCCCCAGGTGCTAGTGTTATGGGCATGCACGACCATGCTCTGCTTTGTACAGGTGGCAGGGATCTGAATACAGATCATAATCACACAGCAGATACTTTTACCCACTGGACCACTTTCCACCCGTATTTGGAATATTTAAAGTAATTCCTATAGCAGGCTGCACACTGCACCCCCGTGTCTGTACTCTGTGTGCTGGCACCCAGTTACTGAGCTTCAGGTAAGGAGCTGGTGGTTAAAATACACAGACACACACAGACAGAGGGATAGCGACACGGGTCATCCTTGAATTCCCCAAGAATGCCCTCTTTATTGTGTTCAGGGGCAGATTATATATATAGACACACCCCGGCCAAACCCACCAGAAACCACTCTCCTGCCATGAGGAACTCCTGAAGGTCTCGTGCTCAGAGCAGCTGTAGGTACTCAGATCAGGGTATTACAAGAAATTCAGGATCTGGGGTCTCACTACTCCCAACATAACTAGCTGAAAGAAAGTGGAAGTCTCCCAAACTTGAATAAAATTTTGCAATAGCCTGTAAGTTCTTAGAAGCCTTGCCAATGTAAAGCATTGAATCTAATACACTGCATTTCATAGCAATAACAAGGCCAGAGATTTGTATGCTGTTTTATTGTATGCTACAGCCAGTGTATATAAAATAGTTAAACCTTGTGAAACAGAAATCCATGAAGATTCAGAGAGGTAGATGTTAAGGATTGACAAGTAAAGACTGTGTATTATGGCACGTGTTAGAGAAGCTTCTGTACAGACTTCAGAATATCCACTGGTTCATGAAACATGGTTTAAGAAACCTGATGGAGAAAACAAAGATAAAGTGTCAATAACTTTTAAAAGACATTTTTATCAGTAATACTTGGGCAAGGACAGTTGTTTTCATTTTTGAAAATGGTTTATGCTCTGCCTGTTTCCCTGAGTAATAACATAGAGATGATGTCTTTCACCTCACAGTGGTGTAAGAGCAGCACATGCCGACACTTTGAGTCTTGCACTTTTCCTAGGCTACCAGGGTGTATCCGGTAACACTGTTCCTCTGAGCCGCTGTGCAGCAGCAGCACTGCGGCCACATCTCTAGTCCACCCCAGGACACCTCAACTATCAACAACCCTTGATGTATTTTCAGCTTACTGTGGCTGGCTGGTCCACACCCACCATGAGTCAACCCTGTTTCTAGGTGGCTCATTTGAATATGAGTTTATAAAGGGTTTTCTAATGAAATTGAGCCTAAGCCTGCTTTTCTTTTTACTTTTGAAGATGCAATCTATAAAGATGCTAAAACCCAACTTTTCCCTGGTTCTCAGACCTGGCACAATATCTATCATCCTGTTTTATGGAGTCGTACAGATCACACCACTAAGATTACTACTGAAATGTACTTTATCATAATAAAAAGGTAAACATAAAAACATTCAATGAGGAAAATCCTAGGATCCTTTGAAAAAAATGATTACTAAGATGCAGTCATAACAATATACAGAAAATATGCAAGGACACTGAACATGCGACTGTCGACAGCAACAACCTTAATGCAGCCCATGAGGTGAATAGACAATCTATGTATGTAACAAAATACTACTTAGCAGCTTAAATGACTAAAAAATTCATACAGGATAAAACACAGATCTCGATATTAAAGCAACAGTTATATACTTTAAAACAGTCTTATCTTAAAACTATAAAATACAGTTTTATATATATACATACATATATACAGGAGAAAAAACAGGTATAACAACTTCACAGTAAGTTATTATAGAAAGTAAAACATGTTTTTAAAAATAGGGTGTAAAAACTCTGGGGGAAAAAACAGAAGAAAACATTTAACTTCATTTGATAGCAAATTCAGCACACACCAAAAAAGTAAAAAAAAAAAAAAAAAAAGCACCCATGCACTGAGTGGAAGACCAAAGATGGACAGTGATAATCAAATTTTATTAAAATTCCCAAGTCACTGTTTGGCAGTTTTACCTCTAAAGTTCACAGACAGCCACCAAAAACATCAGTCTTGGCCATGGCCTCAGACCTGGAAGCTGACAGCAGTGAAGTAAACAATGGATTACGGCCCAGCTGCTGAAAGCCCTGTGAAAATTTACTGAGATAAAAATTCTCTTAAGAGGATTTCTAATGGTCGTCTCCTTTTGGCATTCTCTGTTGCTAAATTACTTAAGCTGGTTTTATTTTTATAAGCTGCGTATAGACTCCGGTGATTTTACTATGTCTTTAATGTACTCTAGATCAACAACAAAGGTTGCAAAAGAAATGCAGGTTCTGGAACCTTCCTTTAGATCCACTGGGTTACAATATGCACTTTAGGAAGACAATCTGTAAATTTACTCACGGTTTTAAGAAGCAGTGGTTTTTATCTAAATATCCTTTCCTTACCCCTAAACTGTTTCAAATCATAATATCCAAAGTTTCTTTTATTGCTGGAATTAACAGCCTTAATTTTATTTTGAAATCTGGGTTCTTATCCCAGTAATCTATAAATATAAGTCATTTAAACACTTTAGTGTGGACTCATAAACAAAAAAGCTACTAACAGGACTTCAGACTTAACACTTTATATTAGATGAAAGTAAATTAGTAAATATATAGGAGTTGAGTCTAAAAAAGAATCTCTAGTAAATCATAAAAATATGAAACTCCTATAGATCCCCACTGAATATTGCCAGAAGTCAGAAAATGCTAACACTGTTAAATGTGAAGACATGAGCTGGACTCAACAGGATCCCTCGTGGAGAACCTGTTACCCAAAAGCAGCTCTATTCCCCTTCTCCTTGGTGTTTCAAAAAGCTTAGTCATCGTAACCAATCACTAGATTTACTGGAACAGTACTTATACTTCCTGAACACCCCCAAATCTACAAAGCCTATGTAACAGCTTCCTGGACTTTTTGAGTCAGAATGTTAGTGTAAGGGTGTGTACTACACACAAAGTAGTTTTTAAAACACATTCTAAGTTTCCTTCCCAATTCAATACTACTAACTAATGTATTGAAGATTACAAATGAAAGTATGCTTTAATTAATTGTAAATTAGCCAAAACCGTTTTGGCCATATCTTTGGAACAACAGGTTTTTTCACACATGGTATTTAATCTAGGACAGGAATATAAACTCTTGACAGATATACTAAATAGCAAGTGATTTATTGTCTTAGTCCTCAAATCCAGTTCACTGCCAACAACCCACGTGCAAATCTCTTCTCTCGTGTTTTATCTTTGCTCAACAAATGAAAATAAACGTAAAACCTATTCCTTATTCCCTATGCCTCTGCCCTGTTTGCTTATTCAGCCACCCTGGCTGTCTTCCACAGTTGATCCAAATCCACCAGAGCACCCAGAGTCATTGCTCTAAGTACTGTACATTTCGTTAAAACTTCAATTTGACAGGTAAATAAGCAAACTAGTATTTTAGGAGCTCCACATATGCGTGCTTTTAGGGCCAGTACATACAAACACATGCCTGTAACCCCAGTGGAGTTTTCTGAGTCTCCCATACCTTTTTACGAGTTATTACATAGCCCTTTATGATAAAAATAGAAACCATTAGTCTTCTTGACGACTAGAAATGTTCACTGACCTTAAAACCAAAACTTGGGAAACAAAATGCTGTCAATATTACAGATAAAGACCTAGACGTTTCTTCCTTTATGTGGAAAGGGCACGAATGAAGAAAACTCACCTCAAGATAGCTGACTACAAAAAGGAGCAGACTTTCTGGGGTCTGAAGGGATTTGTACTGGAAGACACTCCGGTCAGCAGAGGGTCATGTTGAGCATTCTGCAGACAGAACTGTTTCAAGTCTGCAGCTGCTTGGGAAACCTATAAATAACAATGAGCGGAGAAATGTCTGTTGGTAAGGTTTTAATGTATGGAAACACTTAAACAGCCCTTCAAAATCGACAGCTAACAGTTCTATACTGGCTTATACTTAAAACAGTAAATGAAACTGGTTTGTCATATTTTTTCTACTTACCGTAAGCATCAAATGATTCAACACAAAATATAATCCCACTTCTCTGTGAAGCACAGCATGTCTTGTTTTTATGACAAGCTGTTCAACAAGTCCTAACACCTTGGTTTGGGGAGCATAGGATTTGTTTTGTCTTTTGTAACCCAGGCCGGCCTCAAACTTTTTATGTAGCAAACAGCCTTGAATGTTTGAGCCTCTTGCCTATACCACCTGAGTGCTGGAATTAAAGGCCTGCCTCATCAAGCCCTCCGGTTTATGCAATGCTGGGATCCAACTCAGGACTTTCTGTATTCACAGGCAAACACTAACAACTGAGTCCCCTGCCCAATAGCTTGTTTTTTTTCTTTTTTTTATTAAAAGTAGTATGTAGTATTAGTAGTTCAACAAAATACTGAACATTATAGGGAAACTGTCTTGAAAGCAAACTGGCAATGCCCATGAATGAACCTGAGGTAACTTAACACAGAACTCAGACAACCAAACACTTTATTATATTCTTCAAATTTATAGCAGTCCATATACTGTCTTGCATTTAAGAAAGACATGCATTCATTCAAGCATTTACCCTTATGCATATATTGTGCTTAGGAAATAGAGAGCATCAAAAACAACACTGAAATCCTATTTGGATTGCACATACACATGTACTAACTAACACTACCAAATCACATTTGAGCAAAAAAGTGTTTCTTAAAGACAGGCTACTCAGCAAGGTTGTCCAAGTGGGCCTGAGTTTGTTTGATTTCCAGAACCCACATAAAGGTGGCAGGAGAGAAGAACCTCTGTAAGGTTGGTCTCTTACCTATCTCCCCAAATGCACCCATGCATACACAATTTCCTTTTTAAATTGGAGCTGTTAAATTAAGGTACACTTAGTTTTTCAAGTCACATGAAACAGGGCAGAAGGTTGCCTGTGTCAGGTTTTATAACTATATCGTTTGAGTTCGAAGCCAGCCTGGCTACTTGGTGAAACCCTATCTCCAACTAGCTGACTGAAGACAGATACCAACACAACAAACAATGTTATATAGGCCATGCATGATAGGAATGCACAAAACCATCTAATTCCCTTATTTACTTATCCTCAATCTTAGCTACCTCTAGGGTGATGACAACAAATGTCTGTTACCCTGATGTGTCCGTAGAGTTAACTAATAGACAACTCTCAATCAAAAGCCCCTCAGATAACAGCTATGTTGTAAACTTATCCTGGGGTAAGTTTAAACTCAATTTAAAATCTACATGTGTTTGGCTCATACAGCAATTCAGGACAGTAAGTCCCATGTTCGTCTCTGAATACAAAAGGTTCCTGCCGTTTTTAAATGCTTATACAAACAGCAATACCCCGCTTTGCCCCTTAAAAGTGGCTACTGTATGGAGGGTAAAGTACCAGTGTTCACAATGTTGCGCCATTTGGCTTTGTTCGCATCATCAGAAAAGCCTAAGTGCTGCCTGTTCATTCCTTTCCCACAATGTTTTCAAGTACCATTGTGTGTGGAAAGTACTCGGCATGAGACTAACAGTGCAGCACAGAGGGCTGAGATGAATAACATTTTAGCTGGGATGTCAATGGTAACAAACCTAGCTCAGTAGCGACAATGAAAAAACAGCACTCTAAACAGGAACCTTGAGACTCAAATGGAAAAGCCGCTAGTGCCCAAGAGAGAGTAACAGTTAACATCCAGGAGGCTGCCACTGTGAAACTATCAGTCAGGATTCCAGATACCCTGTCCTACCTCTGTGAGTTTGGTGAGGCGCGTGTAATTACCAACTAAACAAATACAATAGTAAGTTCATGCTAGCTTTAAAACGCCACACACAGAAGTACCCAGCATAAGCATGGCATGGATGGTGTTAAATGGTACCTAATCTAATTTAGGAACCGGGGAAAAACTCATTTACAATTCCTGAGTGAGAACTCCAAAAATGTGTCTATTTGTGGTGGTTTAAATGGTCCCACTCAGAAGCCTTCGGGAGAATTAAGATGCACAAGGCAAGATCGCTAGGAGGTAAGGCCTCAGAGCAGCTAGGCTTTTCAAGGAAAAGGAAGCTCTCCAGTCTGTGAGCTCATTTCTTTGGCCACCAGGGCTAAGGGTCACGGCTGTAATTACTTTATTCACCTGGCTTTCCCCCCCGGGCCTACTTTAGGATAGTTAATATATGTGCACGATGATAATCAATAGATTGCTCCAAATTTCAAAGTTCTATCTGGCCAACAGATAATTCTGAGTAAGTCACTTGGATGAGGTGTGAATTTGATTAGGGAAATGGAGTCCAAACCAAGACAGATGGGCGTCTCCCTGACCTCCTAAGGTTACCACAAGGAAGTTAAGCAGTCTGACATTTCTACTTGGGGAACCTAAGGAAAAGTTCTCACCACAAAGCACGGTGGAAATTAAGACTAGCCTGCCGAATATAAAATCAAATCACCTTGGGAACTGGCAGCTTCTACCAGGGAGGTTTATATTCTCGTTTTTTATACTCATGGGAAGTATTTCACACGTAACCCGACCTATTGCAGAGAAAGACGCCAATCTGTTTAGGATTTTAAAAGTAAGCAAACAGTCCCCACAATAGCGTTTGAATGCCTGGTTGTCTACCAACACGGACAGAAGGCCTTTCCCCAAAAGTCAACAGTCCGGGCCAAGGCAATCCTAACAGACGGCAAAGTTAGACCAGCCCAGGCCGGCGCTAATCAGTTGCTCGGGCGTGTGAAGCAGTACAGAGCCCAGCAAGGTCAGATCTGAGTAAACCGTGCCAGCCGGCTCGGGACACCTCTTTGTTCGAGGCTGGACTGAGCGAGGGTGGTGTCCTGAGGCTCCGGGACTTTCCGCAAACAGACTGGCTCACTAAGCCGTAGTCCGAAGCCACCAAGCAGCCTCGGAAGTGTCCAAAGGCAGAGCAGGGGCCGTGAGTTTGGTGAAGATCGGGGTGAGAAGTGGGACTCGAAAGTGAGTGGCGAGACTCGGCGTGCGGGGCCGAGCCCCGCGAGGCCAGACTCGGCGGAAGGAAGGGCGGGCGGGCTCAGCCCCTCGCCGCAGCCTGGGCCGACCGAGCGCGAGTCGCCGCGAGTCCACCCGCGCTTCCCCACCGGGGCCCACCACGCCCGCCCATCCACCCACGCTCGCCCACCTTCACGCGGTTGAGCCCGGCTTCCAGCCGGAGCTGCTGAACCACCTTCTTCATGGCGGCGACGCTAGAGGAACCCGACATGGCGCTCGGGACAGCCGTGCCGACTCGTCGGTCCGGGTGAGGGGCGGCAGGTCGCGGG
>NC_022022.1:39869641-39923716 GCF_000317375.1 Microtus ochrogaster | reverse complement strand
CGCCGGGTGCCGCGGCGGGAGAGTCGCCCGGGAGGTCCCGAGAGCCCGGTGGCGGAGGGGCGGGCCTCGGTTTCCCTCACGGAGGCGGCGGCGGGGTGAGGGCAAGCACGGCCCCGGGACGCAGGCCGACGCGTCCCCGGGCTCAGCCTGGCACCGGGGGACCCGGGCCGCGGGACTGGCCGCCCGCCACGCTTCCTCTTCCCGCGCTCTTCCAGGAATTAGTCCCCGTGCTTTTCAAATTAAAGCGTTTGCGTTTAGGGAACGTTTGCTCTACTGAGGTCGCCGTAATTGCTTACTTCGTGCTTGTAACTAAACCCCCAGAGGGCTTTTCAGGAGAAAACACTTAAGTTTTTAATTAGTTCAAGCTCCAGAGTTTCCCGCTGAGACCTGACGTCTCTAACAGGAGTTTCGTCGTCAGTGCTGCTACCTCGGCCGACGAATCGCGTGACTGACCAGTTAAAACGCCCGCAGGGAGTTCGGCTTTTCACCCAGCTCTCAGTGAATGTGTAAGAAGCTGTGGTTTGAGTTTGGTTCTACAGCTTGCCCAGGTACCCTAGCTAGCCCTTAAAACTGCCCAAGTTAGAAAGCTTCCTGCGGTGTTTTGAGAATGAAACGAAATGACATTTTATGTGTAAAGAATGTGAAAAGTGAGGCTGGAGAGAGAGAGAGCGGTTGAGGACAGGGCCTGAGTTCAGTTCCCAGCATCCGGGCTGCGCCGCTCACGAGCCCCAGCCAGAATCCCAACTCCAGGGGTGCTGTAGCCCCCTTTCTAGATTCTGGGGACATCTGTATTCACAGATGCCCAGACCCACATCCATACCAATAATTTAAAAAGAAAATATTGTTGTTTGAGACACTTGTCTAGCTCTGGCTAGCCTTAAACTCATTGTAGACCAGGCACTGATCGTCTGCAGTTGCCTTCCAAGTGCTGTGATTAAAGACACGTGCCACCGAAATAAATGAATGAACGAATATGAAAGGTAGCACAAATATTTTACCTCGTGCCTTGTTGCCTATATTGTATGCTGAAATCTCAAAGCCAATTCCTGAGATAAAACGTGTGTGACTTAAGTAATGCTCTACTTTAGTTACAGTAAGAACTAAGAACTAAGGGATATTAGTGCTGGAAGGCATTTCAAAGATCCCGCATAGCACACACAGTACACACTATTAAGTCGATGTGGAGGAATAAACAAAGTATTTCGTCTTGATCTCAGCAAGGTTTTTCTAATTTCTCCAAACGAGTGAGTTAGGAAGCCACAGAGTGTGTTGCTGCCTCGAGCACCAGATGCTCTCCTAGTTTTTACAGTCTGTCTAATAGGAACTGCATATTGGCTTAGGAAGGGAGGAGAAACGGAATCCCCATCAAGTTCACTTGCATCTGAAGCTGTGATGCAGTTCATGAATTATCGGCATCTAATAAAAGCTTGTTCTTTCATCTTCCACAGTGTTCTAAGATATTACCATCTGTTTTCATTTTAGATTATTAAAAATAGACTTTGTTGTCTAAAGTAACAACACAAGAGATCCTATTAACAATAAATGGCAAGAAAACACAACCACACAACCTTGCTGTCTTGTGTTTTGTCAGCAGGACACTGCCAATTTAAATTTACCTAACTTCCACACCTTACTCAACTTTCATTCGTTGGGTCTGAGTTCAATATTGAATAAGTAAAATACTTCCAAGATTCACGATCCTTTGTATTTTAACCAAAAACCAGGAGATCTCAAATTGAGTTTCCCAATGAGTTTATATTACTGTGGGATTCCACCATGCAGTGGTGAGCACTGTAGACGTTTGAATTTACATACTGTACTTTATAGTAGTTTCAGAAATTGAAGTTTGGACAAAGTGAGCGATTTGCTTCTAGAAAAATTAAAGCTCAGGTTTCCTAGTTTTTATCCTATTATGTACAGGTAATGCATTTCTTCCCATGGCTTTGCTCATATGTTGATATAATAGTTTTTATAATTGGATATAGAATTTATAAGGAAATCTTGTTAAAAAATTTTAGCCAATAATAAGTGGGGTCATAAGACTTGTGTTTTTAGATTAATGGCTATGCATATTATCACCCATTTTTGCTCTAAAATGTTACATTTTTCCCTCTACCTTCCTTCTGACCATGTTACGTTCACCTGGCACTGTGGGTTCTCTCCTAAATACACTCCAAGGTCTAAGTGCTAAAGCTTGATTGCCTGGAATCAATTGATTGGAAGGTGGGGCCCTTAGGAAGTGAGGCCTAGTGGAAGGGAGGTAAGCATGCCTCCCTCCCTCATCTTATATCAAAGTGAGCAGCCCCTCCGTCTATGCCCCTGCCATGATGTATTATACTGCCGGAGGCCCAGGTCAACAGGTCAAGGTTTCCTTCTTTAATTAGTATTACAATCTTTTTTTTTTTAATTTATTAAAGATTTCCATCTCTTCCCCGCCACCACCTCCCATTTCCCTCCCGTTCCCCCAATCAAGTCCCCCTCCCTCCTCAGCCCGAAGAGCAATCAGGGTTCCAAACTAATTAAACGACAGAGAGAGAACACGCAAATAAGTAAGATCAGAAATGAAAAGGGGGACATAACCACAGACACAGAGGAAATTCAGAGAATCATTAGATCTTACTACAAAAGCCTGTATGCCACAAAACTGGAAAATGTAAAGGAAATGGACACTTTTTTAGATAAATACCATATACCAAAGTTAAACCAGGACCAGGTGAATAATCTAAATAGACCCGTTAGTCGTGAAGAATTAGAAGCGGTTATCAAAAACCTCCCTACCAAAAAAAGCCCAGGACCAGATGGTTTCAATGCGGAATTCTACCAGAACTTCCAAGAAGACCTAATACCTATACTCCTTAATGTATTTCACAATATAGAAACAGAAGAGGCATTGCCAAATTCCTTTTATGAAGCTACAGTTACTCTTGATACCAAAACCACACAAAGACTCAACCAAGAAAGAGAATTATAGGCCAATCTCACTTTAGTATTACAATCTTAAACAGCCTAATGGTGTATAGGCTCTGGAGTGTCTTTGGGTGCTTTCTTTATTTAGCTAACACAAATTATCTTTTTAGGAAGGTTAGAACTTTATTAGATTACCCATGGATGAGGCAGAACAAAACTGTCAGAACAGAAATGGAACCTGAATTTATCCTGATGAGAAAGGCCTGTGTCATGAAGTATGCCCATCATGTGGCATAAGGTTGACCATATTCTGACTTACTTCCTGGATAAAGCATTTTCACATTTGAGTGAATTTAAGAACTGGAATGGGTCTGAAAGACCCCAAGTCACATTCTTGTCAGATTTAAGGCACTAAGATATAGACCGCAATGAATGGCCCTTTACACTATAGAGGACTAAACCTGCTTTTCTGGTGCCTAATCCATTTGATTGCTTTATGTGGGGTTCTGCTGTGTTTAAATATAGCCTGTGTCAAACTCCCAATTTTAGTTGTTAAGATTTCTAGTTCACTGAATATCTCTTCATGTATGCTAGCATCAAGTCGATCATTTACTAAAAATTACTCAAATCCTTATTTTCTCTGAAGAATACCAGAAATTCTTAAAATTTGATTTGAGCTCTGCAACTGAGTCTCAGAGTTATTTTTAATGATCTTTGTAGTCTTTTTCTGCAAAGACCAGATAAAAAGGCCTTGGGATACTTTTCAGTAACTATTTTTAGCAGGTTGGTCTGGGCACTCAAACCTAAGGGCCAGCACACATACTATGTAAGCGATCCTCCACTGCACTGCACCCAAGCTTAAACAACTCACCTTTAGACAAACTGGTAACCATTTATTGGAATTAGTATCCAAGATAAGGTTGTTTTTCCATTCTTGGAAGAAAGGTTGTAAAGCAAAATTTTGTAGTACATGAGAGCTATTAGAACTCTGTAGTCATCTTTGCTCATCAAATCATCTTTTGCTTGAAATGTTGGCATTATGTTGTCCATTAACTAATTATTATAAATAAATAGTTTGAGAATCCCAAGTATTATGTTAGGATTGGTTAGTATCGACTCCAAATTCTAAGCATGCCTAAGTTTAATTTAAACTTAATATTAGTTGGTTTATTAACAGATTCAAGTTAATCAAGCATTGGGTTATTATTGAAAAGATGACATAGACAAGTCATGGAAATTGATTCTGTGTGAAAACCCCAAAACTGGAACTACCCCACACATAGGCTAAACTGGAAGAAAATCCAAGGCTCATGACCTCAGCAGCAAAATTTCTGGCCTTTATTGCTGATAAGTAGTTTCGGCTGTGTTCCTCCTCTGTTTGCCTTCTCCAGTCAATTTGCTTAGTCTGTTTTTACCATCTGTTTGTAAACCTCAGGAAACTACAGCTTTCTCATAGGATGAGCTTGTCTTGTGGCTGTGATAACTGCCTCATGGCTTCTTGCTCTATATTCAATTTGATTCCAAAGATTGTATAGCCCACAAAATATATTTTTTAATTTTGATAATGTTAAGACAATTAGTGGTATTTCATAGAGCTGAGATAAGTACAAGGTCAGAAAAGTTTTGAACTTTATGACTTAAATTGCCACTTGGAGGTCAATGTAAAGCAATGCTTTGAGATACAAAAATGCTTTCGTTGTGCTAGTCTAAGGGTTGTTAAGTTGGTGTGTGCATCATCTAGGATTTACCAGCCTTGGAAATTTCTTTTTAGAATAATATTTCAACTACTCTGTTTTTTCAGTTTTTATTATATTTTTGATATATATTTAATTTATCATGCATTGTTATAAATTACAATAAATTCTATGAGGAAAACTACAGGAAATAATACAAAATAATGCTTGATATATTTAAAAACTAGTATTTTTAACTAGAATGATTGCTTACATTTAATCTATGCCCTGAATGAAATGCATATGAGAAAACACTTTTTATCATTCAATGACCATTGTTATAAATTCAGGCTTTCCCCTTGTAAAAGTATATTTCTACATTATATATGTATTTAACCCAAATTTTGACCCATAAAAATGAATTGTTTAGTAAATAGTAAAACATGTTCTTGTCAAAAATCCATCCTAATGTAATTACCAGTTTATTATCCTGATGGGCATGAGGCTCCACTATAATTTGAAAATAAAATGCATTTAAAACAATTAATTTTCTGAATTTTGTAGCTTAGCAAGAGTATTCACCTTTGTGATCCTGTAACTGGCAGAAGAGCTGTGGCTTACTGTTAATGACCAGCATTCCAAGAAACTATCAAACCACATATTAGCTTAAGAAAAGACAACAATTCTAACATTCAAGGACAGTATCACTTCCACACCATTATAAGTTGAGGAGGCTGTCTGTACAGAGTGTAAATTTTCTTAGAATAACTAGCCTACTTAGTGTATAATGTCTTTTTAAATGATAATAAGATTGTATATATTTCTAAGCTTATACTTTGTGTTTATATTAAAGCTTTTTTTTTTAACTGTTTGAACACATCAGAGACCAGAAATAGCTGGAATGCTATCTTAAACCAAAAATCTATTTAAAGGCTTATTTAATGCTGCTTAAATGAAGAAAGATATATAAAACATCCAAAACTCCACCTGGTAATTATCCTGTTGAGAACACTGGTCAGTATGTCACTCAATCCAAGTCGACCTTCTTCATCAGAGGTAAGAAAACCATACCTATCACTGGTTTTGAAAAAAACAAAAGCTGTGAATGACATGAAATATTAGATGCTGATTCTACTAGGACCCCAACTTCCCATATCACATTATCAGATTATATGATTATGCTACTTAACATCTATAACTCACTCCTCTGTTATGACGCGCAATGAATTGATCTTACCACCCTTTTTACTGTTTTTAAACTGGAGATGCCCAGACTCAGCTTAACTTTATAGGGCATAGGATCACTCTGGCTCATGCTTCTGACCACTTGTCATCTCTTGCTTTGTTGTACTTCTTTGATAAACAAAACCCTAATGTGTTGAAGGAGATTTCTGTCCTGCTCAGTCCCGTAGCCATTCAATTCCAAAGAAACACACAGAGGTCTACATAAATCATAAACTGGTTGGCCTGTTAGCTCAGGCTTCTTCCTTCATTAACCCATAATTCTTGTCTGTGTCAGCCACATGTCTTAGTATCTTTTATCAGTGAGGCATTCTCATCTGCAATAGTAACCCAGATGCAGACTGAACCTTTCCTCTTCCCAGAATTCTCCTGTTCTGATCACTCTGCCTATACTTCCTGCCTGGCTACTGGCCAATCAGCAGTTTATTAAATCAATACAACTGACAGATCTTTACAGAGTACAGGACCATTGTCCCACAGCACTAATGAATACATTTCCTCCCCATTCTTCCCCGAAGACTTGAGGAAGAATATGTAAGTATAAGGACCATTTCACTTTAAATCCCTGACCATGAGTCTGAAGTGGAATCCTTCACTGGAAGGCATTCATGCTGTATGTCACTCATTGACTTAATGTACAAGTTGTTTTTGTTTTTTTTTTTACCTCCTTAAGCTGCTAAGAATTTCTTGTTCTTTCTTGATCTAATCCAATCATATTTCCACTTTTCACAAACCTGCTCTTATTAAATTCACCTCTTCATCATGAAATTTATTAGCTAATTCTTCTAAACATACTTGATCTGATTGAGTACAAAAGCTGACACCATTGCTTCTCTTCCTTGATAGAATTCCTTCACATTGCTTCTTTCATTTTGTTTTGTTTTTAGAGACAGGGTTCCTTTGTGTACCCTTGGTTGTCATGGAACTAGCTCTGCAGACCAGGGTGACCTCGAACTCACAAATATCTGCCTGCCTCTGCCTTCTGAGTGCTGGGATTAAAGGTGTGCACCACCACCATCCAGCTCCCATTGCTTCTTGAATAAATATTATCTTGGATTTATTTTTCCTGTCCATGGTTGTGCATTCTATCTTCTTTGTTGGATCTTCCTCTTCCAATATCTCTGTAGTGTATTATTCTCTCTGCTCTTGATGGGTGATAGTCTCATCTAGCCTAATAAATCTTCATGCCAACTTTATACAGGTTTCATGTGTATCTCCATCTTTGTCCTCCTGTACAAACTCCAGATCATATATACATCTATTCAGCTGACTATTTGACATTGATGTTTGGATGATCAATAAGCATCTAACAGCATATCTGAAGCTGATTCTTAACCCTGTCTCAGAAACTTCTGCTGCTTGCCCCTTTTCTCCGATGATGGCAAATCTGTTTATTTTCTCACTGATGCAAATGTTTTTAGCTCATACTTGATTATTCTTGCACACTTGACTTTTCTTGACTTCTAATGCTGGGATCATAGGTGTGCCCTACCGTACCTAGCTTCTAATATATGAATCTTGATTGCATTCTTGACTAAAAATCATTGAGGAAAATTTCACAATTTATACTTTGAATATAGATCACATGCTAGTTGATATTAATAAATGACTAAATGTTTAATGTGAAATAGAAATATTAGAGAAGGCCTTTTTGACAGATAATGTATCCCAAAATATTAGGGATATTTTGATATAAAATCATGGTATCAATTTTACTTTATTCTGTCAAGAAAGACAAGAGAGTGCCAGACATGGTGGTGAATGCTGGTAATCCCAACACTTGGGAGACAGAGGCAGGAGGACCAAAAGTTAAATTCTCTCTTGACCTATACAAAGAATTCATGGATAGCATAGACTATAAAAGATCCTTTCTTAAAAAAGGAAAGAGACATAGCAGAATGTTAAAACTTTTGTGTAAATTGTAGATATTTAAACATTCACAATTTTGTATATATATTTCATACAAAAGGAAAATAATGAAGTGTGTCGCGTCTTCAACTTGTATTAAAACTGTATTCCCTTCCTCCTTAAAGGCTCTACTTTGCTACCCTTTTATCACCTGTTTGCTTTATTCCTCTTCAAGTTTGTTTCCACTTTGAGGTCTTTGCTTTAGCTCTTCCTAGAACTCTGTCTCTAGGTGTTCACTTGACTGTTTCAGTTTTTCCCTTAAGTCTTTATTCAGACTTCATTCCACATCTGCAACACTAACTGTTCTCAGTTTCTCCATGTCTTTATCTTCCCATTTTCCTAAATCTGATCTCATTATATTTCCTAGTAAATAATCCTATCTAAGAGAGTCTGTAACCTGTTTTATGCTTCTTAACGAAGAGTATCTAATATCATATGGGCCCAAGATTAGTCGGCAAATGAGGTACCTTGTCTGAGTACAGAATTTAAGGGAATAGCAAAATGTGTGTGTGTGTGTGTGTGTGTGTGTGTGTGTGTGTGTGTACACGCGTGCATGTGCATGCGTGCATATGTACCATGAGCTCTCAGAGCCAAGGGGGCAAAAATTGGACCACTTAAAATAGGAATTACAGGCAGTGTGGATGCTGGGAACCAAACTTGGATCCTCTGCAAGAGCAGCAAGTGCACTTAACTGTAGTCCTGCTTCTAGCTCCTTATTCAAACTTTTACAGTTCCCATATATTTACTGTTGCAGTTAAGAGTATAATTCGTTAAGTCCTTTGAATTTTAATGTACAGTGAATATCAACTTTTCCTAAAGAGACCCTGCTATTATTATTGTTTTGTTGTAGTAATCTAAATATTTTAAATGGGATACTGATTTGAGACATAAAATATGTTATTAAGTTTTTATTTCTTTAATAGTTTGGTACAAGCATAAACAGGCTAAGCTAACAGTTAAGCCCCATATCAAGAATAGATTCTTCCTAGAACTGTAGGGAGCAGACATACTTCCCAAACCACAGTATTAGCTTTTAGGCTGCCACTGGGAAACTACACTCCCCAAAACTGTATAAAGGCAGACAACATACAAAGGATAAGGATTCCACGAAGTCACTTTAAAGGAGTTGAGAATGTAGGATGGAGGTGAGGGTGAGGGGTAAAAGTTTGCAATAAGAAAACACCATCTCCATTTCTGGCTTATGATCGGGGTTTGGGGAAAAGGCCATGAAGTGGGGAAAAAAGAAACCTCTGAAGATGTCGGCCAAGAGATGGATGAGGAAGACCAGGCTCTGAAGCAGAGTCAAAGAGGAAGAAACTTGAGAAGCTAAAAGTCAAGGCTCCTGGGAAGGGCTCTTGACTAGAGATGAAATTAAGAAGTCTGGCAAAAGTAAGCTATCCGTGTACCAAACATCTAGATTCCTTGCCATAACATCCTTTGCCACTTAAAGCCATTTAAAGAATGAAGTGTTATCCTGGAGCCTGTTGTACATTGTAATAAACTTGTGAAAAGAAAGGAAGGGAAGGAGGAAGGATGAAAGAAAGGAAAACATACTATCTAATATTGTTACTGAATGCCACAAGAAGAATGTCATTTATCAAAGTGTTGAGTAACGGGTGAACCAACAGGTATCACCATTTCAAAGGAAAATGTGCACCAAGTGTCAAATCGTCAACTTAACAAATTTTTGTTTTGTCACTTGTTCAGATGAGTAAATACATTCTATATTTCAATTGTGTTTATCTAATTTAAAAATTTATGTTAATAAGTTGGTTGTTTCTCCATTTCAGAAAATTTTTAACTGATATCTTTCTTCTTCAGCTGGTGGAACTTCATGTTTTTTATGTCCCTGAAGGATCGTGGAACTATAAATTAAATACTATTTCAATAGAAGTTATTAACAAGTTTATTTCTGCTGGATTTATAAGGCAAGTATTTTGAGGCCATGAAACAAATTATCTGGAAAAGAGAATTTCTGAAAATTGAAATTCTTCTAAGTGAAAAATATCTTGCTGATTTAATGGACCCATCTCTAGTTCAATAAATAGTACTGTGTAATGCTAGTGATAGGATCGGGTAGAGTAGAGTAATGAATGAGGTACCAGGTGTGGTTACTAGTAGTGCAGTAAATATATAAGCTTTGCATCAATTATTGCTATAGCAACAGACATCACCTGGGCATATTACTGCTACTACCCAAAAAAACAATGTATAACCTCTTTATTACTAAGATTATACACAAAAATAATGAACAGAAATGATCTAAAATTCAAAACCAGTTGAACTGTGAACAGTAGTTAAAGCAATGTGTTGACAAGGTCTTTATAATTGTTTAAAGCAATAAAACTGCAGGTATGTATGTGTATGTGTGTATTTTTACATTCAGACAAACATGACACTATGTGATCTGGCTCTTTGTTTTCCCCTTGAGGGTATCTCACCTCCTAAAATTTCCCGTCACTTTTCCCAGTCACGTTGATTTCCTTTCTTTTCTAAAACACATTGCGTATAGTCATTATATACAGTCCTGAGCTGCTGAGATTGCTCAACAACTAAAAGTACTTAACACACGACTAAGTTCAATTCACATAAAGGGGAAAGGAGAAAACCAATACCACAAAGTTGTCCTCTGATGTCGACACACAGTGTACATCCATACACCATAATAATACTTTTGGAAAAAAGCATATAAATTTCATAACAAAATTGTGTTTTAATCATAAAACGTGGATGTAGATTAGAAAAACAAACATTTTCTTTCAATACAAAAAGGGTTTTTGTAATCCATATTTATTTGTACCATTTTGTTTTGTTTTTCGAGACAGTGTTTCTCTGTGTAGCCCTGACATTCCTGGAACTCTCACTGTAGACCAAACTGGTCTTGAACTCACAGAGATCCCTCCTGCCTCTGCCTCCCAAGTCCTGGGATTTAAGGCGTGCACCACCACTGCCTGTCATTTGTACAAATTTAAAAGACAGGTTTTTAATCATTTGTTTTTAAAAATACTTATGGGAAACCTAACATTCCAGGCAATGTTGAAACATAAGACATAAAATTATGTTTAATGCATTAAATTAGTATTTTCATTTAAGTTAACTAAACCTGTTGATTGATTAATACATTCAAAATCTATTTAAAACAATGTCATGATATTTCAGAGTATCTCCTGAACTTACTTTACAAGCTCTGAGGGAGCGCCTTGGTGAGTTTCTCGGTGTAGATGCTGTTGCAGAAAAATTTTTATTTCTGAAATGCATTGGAAATAATTTAGCTGTGGTAAGTTTTCTTGCTTTTTTTTCCTTCCAAGTAAAGTCTATATTATCAAATTACATTTTTTTTTTTTTTGGTTTTTCTAGACAGGGTTTCTCTGTGGCTTTGGAGCCTATCCTGGAACTTGCTCTGTAGACCAGGCTGGTCTCGAACTCACAGAGATCTGCCTGCCTCTGCCTCCCAAGTGCTGGGATTAAAGGCATGCGCCACCATCGCCCGGCTCAAATTACATTTTTTAAAAATGTTTATAAAGTAAGTTCCTTCACCTGTGAGATAATTTGGCTCAGATTCTAAAATGTTTATATTTATTTTAAACAGTTATTTATTAACATTTTCCTGCATATAAGATAAATATGAGCCTGCTCTTACAGTGCACTCAGTGTAGTGGTCAAAGTAAATGATGTAATTTGAATAAATCAAGGGTCGTATTTTGTGTGTGAAGAAAAAGAGATTCTCCAGCAGAAGAAGCGGGTAGGTAAGGGACATGGAGGAAGAAATGATATTCGGGCTTGGATCTTGAAAGTTAATATCTGATCTTGAAAAGAATGAAGGGTGAGAAACGATTTCTGAGCAGAGAAAGAATGATCAGAGGAGTGGAAAATCAACAATCGAGAAGGTGATGGTTGTCTTCTGTTGTATTAACTGTGTCAGAAAGTGGGGTTGGGAGAGCAGAGGGCCAACTATAAAGTACACTTCTAAAGGTCTTGAATGCCACATGAATATTTCATGATTTTTTTTTCTGAATCCTTGGAGTTTTTGAGCAAATGAGTAGCATGATTAAATACTTTAATTAAAATTATTTTACCTTCATTGAGAAGTAGGAAGACATTGTGGGCACAAATTATAACCAGCTATATGATCTGAGCAAGTTATTTAATCTTTATGCCTTTGTATCCCTGTCTGTAAATTAGAGATGCTGTTCATATCTTTCTCATGAAATTGCAAAGCTTAACTGTGCTAATTTATGTACTCCAGACAGAATAGTGCCACAAACACACTGACTCCCATTGAAATGATTACCATACTTCTCATTAAAGGTCATAGAATTTCGGTTATGTTTTGTTCAGGGTTCTATGTTCTATGTAATCTCACCATAGTTACTTTAATATTTATATGTGATTGTATGTCTTCCATAGAAAAGCACAGAAAACTAATTGAAAATTATTATCAAAGATGTAACCTTTTCTTATGTATTTAAATCTAGGTGAAGGAAAGGCAAGAATCAGAACTGAAACTCAAAGCATTTGCTCCTCCATATGTATGTACTATGATCTGAAACTTAACTCATTTTAAAACTGAAAGTGGATTTGGTTGTTTTTGACTTTTTAAAAAATTTCCTGTGTTTTAGGCTCTTCAGCCAGAATTATATTTGCTTCCTGTAATAGACCACTTAGGAAATGTTTATTCAGCATCTTCACCAGTTACTTTAGATGAACGTCAGAGTAATAATGATACCACAGAGATTAATGGAATAATCCACAGACCAGATAGTATAACTTTATCAAAGGATGAACCTGGAGATCCAACTTTGTTGGAAAATATTTGGAAAGACTTTACAAATCAAGAAGAAGGTGATTTCAACTAAAATGGGGAAAGCAGAGTTTCTTATATATAGAAATTGAGCAGTCAAGCCTATATGCAAATTTTGAGCAAATCTAACCTTACAAATAGAAGGAAGATACAAGGGAAGCTGTAGTTCAATTGGAACTTAAAAATGTACAGGTGGGAAAGGAAAACAACTGAAATACTCTGTTAAAGATGAAATACGGGCTAGGGAGGAAGCCCAGAGTGTAATGTACTAGACTTGCAAACATAAGGGCTGGGATTCAGCACACAGAGCACTCATTAAGACAAACAAAAGCCGGGCATGATGGGGTGCACCTGGACCCCAGCATTGAGGAGGCAGAGACAGGTAGAGCCTTGGGATTTATTAGCCTACCTAGACTGGCCAACTTGGTGAGCTCTAAGCCAGGGAGAGACCCTATCTTTAAAACACAATGGTGGAACCTGGAGAGGTGACTCAGAGGTTAAATCATTTAGTGTCTTGCCGAGGACCCGAGTTTGGTTCCTAACATCCACACATCAGGCTGATCACAAATGTTTTTAACTACATCCCAGGAGATCTGATACCCTCTTCTGGCACCTGGGCTCATGTGTATATCCTCACAAACACACATAATTAAAAAAATACTAATTAAAAAATTAAAAAATAAATTTTTAAATTCACACTCAAAAGTAGATGACACCTGAAGAAGGACACCTAAGATTGACTTCTTGTTTCTATGTGTTCATGTCTACACATACCCATACACATTACACACCTACACACACACAGTCATACACATACAAAGGGGCAGGTAAGCTTACATAAACAAATTTGTTTAGAAAAATGTCAGTTGATCATATTCATCGTATTTCGTGGGCTAAAAAGATGTGCAAGGAAAAATGGGTGTACCAAATGTGAGGTACATCTCCCCCAAACTAATGAAAGCATCCATTGCAACTGCAGGATTTTGTTTCCTAAGTATACTGCCATCTCAGTTTATTCAACATCAGATATTCCAAACATCACTTTCTTTAATATTTCTTCCTGTGTTAATATGTAGTGTTAGTTGATGCCAATAGGATACTGAGTGAGAATCTTCATATTGCATAGCTCTGCTTTTCATTCATGATAATCACCTAAGCACTAAGGGGAAAATTTGAAAGCATTCACAATAAAATCCAGAGTTTTTGAGTGATACAAGGTAGAGTGGCTAATGAAAATGTGATTACTGTGTCAAATTTTGACTGTGTCATATTTCACACTACATGAATTATGATAACTGCATACAACTTTTTAAAACTTGTTGGGAACATTAAGTTACACAAATTCATCAGAATATGGTTATTTTGTATTTTACATTTATTCATGTGTCTCAGTGTGGAGGTCAGAGAACAGCTTGTGGGAATGGGATCTCTCCTTCCAGCATTCTGGGTCCCAGGATTTCGTCGTAAGACTTGATGAGTGCCTTTACCAGCAAGCCATCTTCCAGCCTACAGATGTGCTTCTTAAATGGGGTTAATTTTTGGTGCAAAGCAAAACAAAGCCCCTAAAATTCAGATGAGATGCTGTAATGCATGCTTGTTTTTAAAAGTTCCATAAACTGCAGTGTGTATCAATAATAAAGGTTAATAATGATTCTACTACTCAGAAGTAACTTGTCACAATTTTGATATATGTGTTCCAAATATTGTTGATATTATAGTTTGAATATAAAATGTTTTTGTAAGACCATGTATTTGAAGATTTTGTCCCCAAATGCTGCTATAGCCAGGATTTTCAGGGAGTCTCTCCCAGTCAAATCTCATCTCAATCAACCTTGAGTAAATCTATAGCCCTTCTGACTTCCATCTAAAATTAAGGCTTTCCTAAATTATTATTAGGGTGGTTTAATTCAGCAGTCCCTTCCACAATCCTTTGTCTCCTGACAACTGTCATTCTCTGTTCATTAGGATTCAAAGTTTAAAATTAACACCATACATAAAATCTCTGTATGTTTTTCATCTTTATATGGCTTATCCTATTTATATTATTTAAAGACTATCTTTTTGTAAACCATTTATTTTTTTTCTGTCTATATAGATATATCTATCTGTCCATACCCATTTTCTTTTCTAGTAAGCCTATGCTCAGTTTTTAAACACATTGTAACCTGTTTAGAGATTTTTTCCCTGTTTGATCTGTCTTTCCTGAGCATCTGCAGCCTTCTCTGATCGTGAGACAAATGTTAAGCTGCTGTGTCAGCCTCCAGCCTGGCTCAGCTTTGCACATTGCACTGGCAGCTGGTTCCAGCTCTCAGGCACCAGTCTACCTGAGGTACTTCAGGACTAGGAAATTGCATCTGGATCCTTGTGTAGACCTTTTCTTGGTTTCTCAGTCCCTATGTTTGGATATGCAAGCCCCCACAGTGGACGTCATTTGTAAACAGATTTCTCTTTGGTCCACCAGCTTACAAAATTGTCACAAAGCATTATTATGACAACTTGGCCTTAGCTTAGACTTGTTTCTAACTAGTTCTTATAACTTAAATTAATTCATATTTTTAAATCTACATTCTTATACATGCTTGTTGCCTCATCTCCATTATGCCCATCCTGGGTATACTGCCTCTGGTTGGTGACTCTGCCGCCTTCTTCCCAGTGTCCTCTCTGCCCGGAAATCCTGCCTAGCTATTTGCCATCCATTCAGCTTTTTATTGAACCAATCAGAGTAGCATATCTTCACAGTGTACAAAAAAGATTATTCCACAACAGGACCTAGCGAACAAACATAAGACCATTGATGCAACAGGGTTGTAGGGCAGCTCCACTGCTCCCACACGCTCTTGGTTTCCTGGACATTTTCATGTGACAAGCACCTGCCACGTAGTCCTGCCACCAGAACCACAAGCCTCCTCTATAACCTTGAACACCACCATGCCTTCCCAACCAAGAACTGTGTATCTTACTGTTTATTCATTTAGAATTTTTTGCCAATAAGATGGGTGTTAGTAATAGCAATCCACAGTTTGGTGCTTAGCCAGATATATTTTTGAGACTTTTCAAGCTGTATATTTTGATTCATCCATCCTATTTTGGTTTGTAATATAGCTGTTTATTGGCATAGCAATAAATTTTCAAGAAGAATCATTTATCATTTTTACTGATTGTTTAGGTTAATATAGAAAAAAGTTTCTTGAAAATATTTTATTAGTCTATTTTGTGTAGAAGAGACGACCTGAGATCATTTCCTTCCTTATTATTCACCCTATTCAGTCTCCCAAATGTGAATCATCCTCACTGGAAAATGCCTGGTGAAGAACATGCAAAGGGTATGGTCAACAGGTTTATTAAAAAGGGAGAAACAGATGTGGACATCCCTAATCTGAAATTTGACGTCCAGTGCTCCAAAATCAAAATACCCCAAATTCTGAAACTTTTAAAATGCTGACATGAATACCTTCAGAATGCTTCCTTCATATAACCATGATGTGGGTAGAATTTTCAGGATTTAGTTAATGGTGATGTGTTCAAGTATTTAATACCATTGTAGTATGAGGAGAGAGGTTAGAAATGTACTGTGAATTTATCTTTCTGGAGAGATAGGGAAGGGTTAATGAATTCAGTGAGCAGTGGAGTCACCTGGAGTGTTTGACAGGGTTGCATTTCCATTCTAGAAACAATTCAGGTAACAAGAAGAAAAGACATGGGCGCTAAAGACCTGATCTAGGAAAATGACAGTTGGGATTGAAATAAGATCTTGAAGTCAGGGACTTCTAAGGCTTAGACAGCGTGCTTCAGCACTAAGCCACTTTCAAGAGGAGGAAAGAATGATGTCATACCTGCTATGTTAATGCCAGGACCTGAACATGGTTTTGTTAAAAGCCCATGTTTATACACTGGACTAGAGGCATATTGAATTTTCTTTATTGATTTAAAATGTTATAAGTATTATTAGTACTCTGTACTGTCAAATGCCTTTTCTTTGCTTACATTTCTCTTACCTTTGTCACAAACAAGCACAGTTGCATAGATATTACATGTTGCCCTACATTTTATTGATGGTAGAAATGACAAATAAGTGTCTTAAATTCCTACCAAAATGGACCCACAAATCTACTAGGTTTTGCATTGTAATTTCTTTTCTGGGGGTAGTAGGGTGGTGTTTCACTATTACTTTTAAGCAGCTATTATATCTAGTTTTTATTCATTTAACATTAATTAGATCATTTTGAAAATTCCCATTTGCTTGACTTTGTTAATAATCAACTGGGAATGTGGTAGCTAAATTTAAAGTGATTTAGCTTCAAGCTGAAAAAAAAAATGCTTTCGTTATGTGTTTTGGGTTTTGCCTTCATGTTTTTGTCTGTGCACCACATTCATGCAGTGTCCAAAGAGGACAGTAGAGGACATTGGATCCCTTAGGATAAGAATTGCAAGTAGTTGTCAGCCACCATGTGGATGCTGGGAGTCAGACCCATATCCTCTGGAAGAACAGTCCTTGAACCATCTCTCCAGCCCCCACAAAATAATTTGACAAGTTTTGTGAAGTTACTTTTAAAATGTTAATTTGGCTCACTATTTTTAAATAAATTTTTAGATATTGATTTCAGGGGGAAATAATCTGCAAAGGTCTACATTATCAGGCCCGTGGATCTTTACAAATAGAGATTTATAAATAGTCTTCACTAATAAAGGTATATTTGAAAAATTACTGTTCTTTAAATTTTTTAAGGATTCATTTTTTAAAAATTATTTTCTGTGTATGGATGTATTGCCTGCATCAGTGTCTGTGCACCATACATATGCCACTGCCTCGCAGGCCAGAGGAGGATATCAGATCCGTTGGAGGCTGTTAGCTACTGTGTGGGTGCTGGGAATTGAACCTGGGTGTTCTGGAAGAGTAGTCATTGTTCTTTAGCTGCTGAACCATCTCTCTATCCCCCAGAATTCTATTTTAAAAAGGGAGATTTTACAAGTGAAAGTGTATGTGAAAGTTTCCTTCTGTTTTCATACCAGCATTTTCTTTAGTGGGTTTCTCAGATTATTTAAAAAAATACCTTTAGACAAAAGGTTTTATGAAGACTTAAGTCTGATAAAGCCGAGTTTATTTCCTCTTTCAGATTTATGTTGCACATAAAGAAATATGCAATAGCAAGTGTGCACATGTAGGTGTTTTTGTTGATGAGGGTGGGGGATCAGTTGAGTTCACTAGAGAATCTTATTCATATGAACTAATATTTTGTGAAACTTATTCTGGAAAATATGCATTTGTATTTGCAAAGTTTGTGATATAAGATTATAAGATACACATATGAAAACAATGCTTATTTTACTATATTATTACTATATAATGCTTATTATACTTATATTTACTAATAATTGTACTTTATTTGCCATGCATGACCATAAACATCAGCTGAGGAAAGCCAGACTACACAAAACCACCATGGAAGTTCTGAGGTACCAGGATCATTGGAAGAGTCAAATGATTGTTTGGGGAACCTAAAAAGGTAATTGGTATAAATGGTAATTACACATACCCTAATCTGGAGTATAAGGAAAAGAATGTATTTATTTATACAACATTTAGATTATAGTCTTTTCAAATTAAGTAACAATTGTATAAGCAAAATTATTTTATTTACAAAAGAATTATGTTTCTAAAACTTTTAATTATTTTTGGACCTTTTTTTGATTTTTCGAGAAACTTATTTTTAACCCTACCATAATGGATCCATAGAGATGTCTCATTTTACTACTCATTTTTAATATAATTTATGTTGATTATTAATGAGTTTGAAATAAAATAGATAGCCCAGCATCAGTATGAGTCTTTTTTTTTTTTTTTTTTAAATAAGAGGTGTGGGGTTGCACTCTGATGCTCAGGCTGGTCCTAAGCTCCGAGGCTCAAGCAATCTTCTGCTTTATCCATGGAAAAAGTTAGGAAAACTGATTTAAGCCACCCATCTGGCTTTGAGGTTAACTTTAAACATTTTCAAAGTTATGTTTGTATTTATATAGCATCACTCATGTATGAACATGTAGGTTCTAATACTCATGGAATAAAGTTTTAATGACTTTCAAATCTTATTCTCTTTTAAGTCCATATCTTTGGAAAGATGATGATGATAATACAGCTATCAATAGATGGCAGGCCAAACCGGTATGGTATTAAAATTTTTACCTAAATGTAGCATTGCAACATACTAATAATACAGAAATTAAAATTTTAGCTATATCTTAAATACCCACTTTTATTTATAATTCCATAGATATGTTGTAATATCAGTAATATCTCTAGTGGTTCAATTTTTATTTCTTCTTTGGTGAAGAAATAATATGCCTAAGTAAGTGGGATGAAAATGTTATCCACAATAGCTTTTTAGATCATTTTTTAAAAATGCTTTCATTATTTTTAAGGTACTTAAACTTTAATTGGTGGTTTTATTAGATAATTTGTAATTGAATACACTGATAGGTGTATTTCATTAATGCAGCTTTTAGATCAGATTTCTTGCATGTGTTGAAAGAATAGATAGTAGTGGTTGATGTTATTATCAGTTCTCAGTTACTAGCAGTGTGGCTTTGGATCTGCTGTTTCATGTGTCTAGGAACAATCTAAAAGACCTAATGGACAATATTTATATTGCCAGTTTATTCTGAAGAAGTGAAAACATGGAGAGAATTTTGTAAATATCTGCAGCATGAATTAGGATGCTATTAAGATGCAAATAATACTAGATTTATCACCAGGGATTATTCTAAGGATTTTACAAATATCAATTCGTTTGATTTCCTTTCCCTTGCAAACAACACCAAATCTTATGAGGTAGATATGATTATAAATATTTGAGTGTTGGCTTAATTGGATTGAAATATGGCCAGGAATTAGTAAGGCTCATTTCTGACTGTGTCTATGATGGTGTTTCCAGAGAGATAGTGGTGAAGATCCTAAATGGAGACACCACCCTCCACTGGGGATCTGTACAGAATACAAGGAGAGGAAGGAAGAAGTCCATTGGTAGACATTCTTGTTCTGGTGCCTGGCTACTCTGGGGTAGTTTTCTGGATCACACAGTCATGTGGCCATGTGTCTGCCTCATCACAGACACATCAATACTAGAGAAAACCAGCTGTGGACTGAGATCACTGAAACTAGAGCTGAAATAAACCTTTCCTTCCTGCAGCCATTGCCAAATACAGGCATTTTCAGTAGCTGAGCAGCTGTTTTCTACTAACTTAATGGAACTCTCATCTTGGCCATTCGCCTCCAAGAAACAGCTCTTCTTTCAAAGCACTTCCCTTCCTCCTTCAGAAACTGTCTGCTCGTGATAGCCATCTCCAGTCTTGTGTTTTCAGTTTCTTGCTTTTGGACCCACTCATTCAGAGTGCTATGATCTACCAAAATTCGCTCTTGGTGGAGTCCTTCCGCTCTAGAATGGAGCAGAGTTGACATTTCTGTGCTGTCTATATATAGTGCTCTGTAATAGAAAGTGTGTGTCCAACTTTGCTTAATTGTGAGCTCCTGGCCACACTCTGGAATAGAGTTCCTATTTCTACACTTGCATGTAAAATGCAGGATTCTGTGACCTTATGCTGTCATGGCAAGACTTGAGTTATCAAGAACAGGTAAAAATATGAAAATTAAGAACATTAAGGCAAGAATTGGCAAGATGGTTCAGCAGGTTAAGGAATTTAACACAAAGCTTGATGACATCAGGACCAACTTGATGGAAGGAGAGAAGTGAGTCCTGCAAGTTGTCCTCTAAACCCCCACCAGGCATACACCAGATACAAAAACAAGTATATACATACAAAAGGAGGGGGGGGGAGGAAAAGTTGAGGAACTTTAAATATAAGCAGAGAAGGTAGGGCTTGTAAGAATAAGATAGATACAAAACAATATGCTAACATTTTGAAAATGTGGTAGACTTATCTCATCAATTTTTTTGGCAAGTATAAATTATCAGAATTGACAGGGTGAAAAAAGTCAATGACCATCTTAAAAACTTTAAGAAGCTATTATATTGAGTGACTAAGATCAGAAATCTTAAACAGAAATCACACTTAGAAAGATAATGAAGTTTTAAAGCCTTTGCTTATACTGTCTTCATAAAATGTCCAAACCATAGTGAAATGCAGAGACGAGAGATGAGAAATAATCTCTAGCTGCAAATGTAGTATTGGGGTTCACCACTACGTAATAAGACATTGTCGGTGTGCTTTAGCACACACCGTGGACAGACTACAGAATGCTTCACATTGTCGGTTGTGCTCATTCTCCTGCTTGCTTTCAGGTGCGTGACAAGGAGCACATCACCCTACCAGATCTTATTGATTTCCCTTCATTTCCTTCTCAGCGAGTTTCTTCAAGATTAACAGATTCCTCTTTGTTAAAAATCGAGAGTAAGTATTTGTAACACCATAAGTACGAATATCTGTGTGAGGCACAGTTAATTGTGTTAATGAAGACTTATAATTTAATGGCCAAAAACTTTGCATTTATGAATCTTTTAAACTTACGGAGATAGGTGGTGGGAATGGTTATAAAACATTGTAAGAATGGTAATGCCACTTAACTGTACACTGAAAATAGTTAAATGGCAAATTTTGTTATAAATATTGTACTATATATTATATATTACAAATCGTATTAATTTTATATTGACTACACTGTATATTTAGTCACTAATATTTCAATCTCAAATATGCATTTTCTGTATAAGATATAAATAAGCACAGTAACTTTGGGCCCGAAATAAATTGACCAAAAATAGGAAACTAAAAAAATAAAAGGATAACTTAATCTGACTTTCTAGTTGCACACATCTTTATAAATGCAGAAGAAATATACTATTTTGTAAACCCAGGCAAATCAAAATGTCTCCTCCATGTTCTCCATAGTGGTAAGAGCAGAAAGAAAAACATACATTCTGAATAAATTTTGTTCTTTTTTATACACTTTCAGGTTTTTAACTCTGTCTTTTGGGATATGAACCATCTTTTAGCTTTTCAGAATTGATGAGTATGGGTTATAATCTCTCTAGGAGAGAAGATTATTGAACAAATGAAACAAGTAAAGGAAGAAAGAAAATATCTGGAAAATATTAGAGAAGAACTATTAAAAAAAGTTGAAAAGCTATTTGAACAAAATAAATCAAAACGATATCATGGTAAGTTTATTAAACGGATTTTATAACTATAAAGAAAACTACCCCTAAATTCTACAAAATTAATAGTTTCAGTGTAACTAATACATTCATAATTAATAATTGTCTCACTTGTTACAGTACATAATTGAAGTACATTAATACAGAAATACAAGTACATTAATATAGAATATAATATGTAATTGAAGTACATTAATATAGAAAATAATCATTTGATTTTAAGCAATAAATGCTTTGCATAAGGCTTTGTAAATTAAAACTCAAATATTTTTGCTATCAAAACTCAAATTAATTCTTTCCCTCATTTATTAAGTAAATATAAAGTGTTTAGCATATTTAGACACTGTCATAAGGGCTGAGAAGATACAATAGCTATACAGTCAGGAAAATGATAACCAAGTTAAGAATAAATGATACATCATGTTTAATGCTTTATAGAGGAAATTCACAATTGTATGTATAGAAATTTAAAGGAGGAGCACATAAGCTGGATGGAAGAAACAAAGAAAGCCTTCCAGAAGGAGTTGGATGCACTAGGGTCCAAGTGTGTCCCATGGCTTCATGCCTTCCACCATGTTCTTCCCTAGTCATCAACTGATCTTTCTCTCACTTGCTTCTGCTCAGCTCACTGGGTTGTTTCCAACAGGTCATTCCAGGTCATGTATCACTAACTCTAGATGCCATCTTTAGGTCTTTGAATTGCCGTAGCTGCTTAATTTAGGGTATATGTGCCTTGCTGCTTTGCTAATATGAATGAATGAGGTAACTTAAGGGGGAAAGTCATTTTCTTACAATAAAACCAGAAGCAATATGATTCGAGCTAGTAGGAATGAGTGGAAATATGAGCCAGAGCAAGGAAAGTATCAGATGGTTGTTTGAGAAATAGTAAATGATTTGAGAAGCCTTCATTTTGGGTTGCATTTGAGGATTATGAAGAAAAAGCCATATGTGGAATTGATCTATTTTAGAATTCTTAATTTATAGCAAAATACTAAAAGTTTCAATCCTCAAAGTGACTGAAGGCCATGGACCATTTCATAAGCTATGAGGAAGA
The DNA here is from genome assembly GCF_000317375.1 of Microtus ochrogaster. Lineage (NCBI taxonomy): Eukaryota > Metazoa > Chordata > Mammalia > Rodentia > Cricetidae > Microtus > Microtus ochrogaster. The sequence goes on along the minus strand of NC_022022.1, from coordinate 39,900,967 downwards.
TGCTTAAGAATATTGAATTGTTGCCTTGAATTAGTGACTTAACCCTGAGTAATACAGAAAGAGTCAAATTAACACTGGACTAGAAGTCATGGGGCTTAGATTCTAATACTAAGTCAGTCTTTAGGCAAGTCAGACTTTAGTTTGACTAAAGTCAAACTTTAGGCAAGTTTCCTTTTTCTTGTGCGTCTTACTGTTTTCATATCTAAAATGAAAATTGAGTCACTTTTTAGTTCAGAAGAAATGTACATACTCACCTACACACACAAAATATCAGATATTTAGTGATCCTGCTATGTGCTAAGTATTAATTTAAATACTAAGGATGCAACAATGAACAGAATTGACCTGGACTTGGCCCTGCTATGAGGAATGTGCTTCCAAACAGTAGGGGACTAACAATAAGACAATATCAACTAGTGATCAGAATTTCAAAATTAACTTAAAAGAGCACAGTTGCCTGGAGAGGTGGCTTGGCAGTAAGAGAACCAGCTGCTCTTTTAGGTTGATCCAGGTTCAATGCTGAAAAACCATGTGATAGTTTACAATCACCTGTAATTCCAGTTCCAGAGGATCCAGTGCTACCTTCTGGCCCCTATGGGCAATGCACACACATGGTGCCCAGATGGGCATGTAGGCAAACACACACACATACAGTTGAGAGGAATGCAGCATGGTACTTTAGCTAGGGTTCCCAGGAAGGCATTTCTGAATAGAGATACCCAAATCAGATTAATGAGGCAGGCATTGTATAGAAATATCAGTCTGCATAAGAGGAATAGTAAATATCCAAGTGAAGAGATAAGGATGGCCTTGTTGTGGTAGTCAGGCTTGAAAAATGCCCAGAGTAGATAGAGCATGTTAAATAAAGTGAAATGTAGGCAAAAAAAAGTGAGAAAATCAGAAAACCCAAGTCAAAAGATTGAATTTTATTCTAAATAAGATTAGAAGCTCTTGGAGGATTTTAAACTAGATTACACAATCTTAAAAACATTTGGGGACCACGTATTGTGACACACACCTTTAATCCCAGCACTTGGTAAGCAGAGGCAGGCGGATCTCTAAGTTCAAACCCAGCCTGGTCTATACAGTGAGTTCCAGGACAGACAGGGTTTACACAGTTGTAGAAGTTCTTGGTAGAATTTTTGGGATCACTTATTTAAACTATCAAATCATCAGCAAACAGTGAGAGTTTGACTTCTTTTCTGTTTTGTATCCCCTTGATCTCCTTTTTTTTGAAATTCTTCTACCTATTATTCTTAGATTTGGCCTTTTCATGGTGTCCCATATTTCCTGGATATTTTGGGTTAAGCTTTTGTTAGATTTAATGTTTTCTTTTACTGATGAGTCTGTTTCCTTTATTGTATCTTCAGTGCTTTAGATTCTCTTTTCCATCTCTTGTATTCTGCTGTTCATGCTTGTGTTTGTGGTTCTTGATCGTTTTCTCATGATTTCTGTTTCTATAATTCCCTCGGCTTGTGTTTTCTTTATTGTCTCTATTTCAGTTTTCAAGACCTGAATAGTTTCATATATTTTATTTCTTTTTCTTGGTTTTCTTTAAGTGATTTGCTGATGTCTTCCAATTTTTTGTCTTTTCCTCTATTTCTTTAAGTGAATTTGTCATTTCCTCTTTAAGAGTTTCAAACATTCTCTTAAAGTTATTTTTTAGGTCATTTCCTTCTGCTTCATCCATATTTGGTTTTTCAGGTCTTACTGTTGTAGGGTTTTTAGGTTTTACTGGTGTTGTGTTGTTCTTTGTGGTGTTGCATGTGTTCTTATCTTTACTCATCTTTTTCTCTAATAGGTGTGGTTGGGTATGTCTGAGATTCTGTTGCATAATCTTCTGGTACCAGTGAGTCCAAAGCTCAGATGGTTGTTCCTCATGGTACAGTCAGTATCACAGTTCTAGTTACCCTGTTGGTTACTTCGTGTTCCTGGAGATAGGTCAGCACTCCTGGGCTTTGCTCTGCTCCCTTGGAGTTTGCTGTCTCAGGCCTTTTTGGCCTAGGTTGCTGGCTTTGCCCTCTTTCTGTAAATCCTGGTCTGGATCCCCTCCTGCAGAAGTCCCTGGCTTGGAGTTGGACCTGGGAAGGTTTCTGGCTCCAGTCTGCTGCCTCGGAGTTCCCAGGCTTGGGTGCACCCAGAACCTCAGAAGACCTGGCTTGGGCTTACTCCCTCAGAGGTCCCAGACTCATGCTTGGACCCACAGAGGTTCCAGGTTCCTGTCTATTCCCTTTGATGTCCCAGACCAATGCCCGGACCCACAGAGGTCCTGGCTCAGGCCTATTCCCTCTGAGGTTCCAGACTCATGCCTGGCCCCACAGAGATCTCTGGTTCCTGCCTATTCCCTCGGAGTTCCCAGGTTCATTCACACCCACACTGGCAGAGGTCCTGGCTTAGGTCTACTCCCTTGAAGGTCCCAGATTCACTTCCGGACCCTCAGCGGTCTCTGGCTCTGGCTCTCTCGCTCAGCCGTTACTCCCCTGTACCTGTTCCAGTGGAGATCACTGACTCCGGATCTAGTTCTGATCTGCCAGTGTCCCAGGACTGTGTTGGCTCCTGGAACTGGATTTGCTCCTGGCTTCTGCTCCCGTTGGAGCTTTCCTCCCTTTCTTCATTTAGCATCAGGCCTTTGTATAAACTTCTCATTTCCTTGTGCTCAGGAGTTGGCTCCAGTATTACATTCCCTGTGCTCCTCAAACATGGGAGTATTTTTGCTCCACTTGTTCTTGTTCATTCTAGATCTGTATGAGTGGTCACTAATAACAATGTGACACAGTCAGTACTATGTTGGCTTGAAGTTTCTGCTGCCATTACGTTAGTCCATAACTCTTCAATTTAACCTCAGGGAAATTATTAGGAGAAAAACAAAAAGCAGCCACTTTCTTTGCCAAAATATTACAATAGTTGTCTCTACCCAGTTGCTAATAGTGTTCGTTTCTGAAACCTCTTGAGCTGGGCCTCATAGTCCACATCGCTCCCATCTCTACTGTCCTTCAAGTTCTTAGTAGGATGGCCTGTTAAACCCAGTTTACAGCAGCCAGACACTCTTCAAAGTCACATTCCACATGCTAACCAGCCATAGCAATACCCTAAACCCTAGTACCAACTTCTCTCTTACTTATTTTATATTGCTGTGAAGAGACACCAAGACCAAGGAAACTTATATTAGTTAGTGACTTTGTTAACAGTTTCAGAGGATTTCTATGAGCATTATGACAGAAAGCATGGCAGGAAGCAGACAGATACAGCACTGGTGCAGTACCTGGGAACTTACATCTGATACAAGCAGGAGGGAGGGAGGGAGGGAGGGAGGGAGGGAGAGACAAGAGACATTGAGCCTGGCATGGACTTTTGAAACATTAAAGTCTGCTTCCTTCACCCCCAGTGGTACATCTCCAGATCCCAATCCTTCTGAGTTTTACTAACTTCGCACCAAACCTTCAAGTATATGAGCCTGTCTCATTCAAACCAGTACACTGAGGATATTACTATCTAGCAGACTTTTTTTCAGCTTTTGGTCTGTAAGAACTGGAAAGAAGGAAAATGTTTTAAATTGATACATATGTATTTTTTTAACTCTAGGATTCTTTCTACCTTAAAACTTTAGTCCTTTAACATAGTGATTCTCAACCTTCCTCGTTTGTGACCTTCAATATATAGTTCCTCATGTTGTGACCTTCAATATATAGTTCCTCATGTTGTGACCTTCAATGTATAGTTCCTCATGTTGTGGCTTCCTTGACCATAAAATTATTATAAAAATATGCTACTTCATAACTAATTTTGCTACCATTATGAATTGTAATGTAAATACTTGCGTTTTCCAATTATCTTAGGTGGCCCGTGTGAAAGGATCATTTAATCCTCAAAGAGGTCACAGCCGACAAGTTGAGAACCACTGCTTTAACAGTATCCACCTATAACTCTTGTGGTTTGTGTTTTGTTTGTAGTCTGTGACAGCTGGAAGAAAAAATACTTGGACACCAAGAAAGTCACAGCATCACTGGAGGAAGTTTTAACAAAACTTCGAGAAGATTTGGAACTTTACTATAAAAAACTCCTCATGCAGCTTGAAGCCAGGGAGATCAAGATGCGACCAAGGAATCTGGCAAATATCTCAGATTCAAAGGTACTATTAACTGTTCTCCCTTCCTCTAGAAAAGTCCTATGCAGGAAGTATGCTTTAATTTGTGTTTTGTTTAGGATTCTCCAGGTTACTTGGAGCAAAACTTGCTTGGAGAGTAAAAAACAAGTCAGAAGATAATGTTTCTTAGGGCCTTGATGCTGCTGTTATTTCCTCCCTGACGGTATTGTTGGCTTCCTAAGACAGCTTTTTTTCTAGCACCAGCAGTAGAGTTGAAAGTGACTAAATAAGATCATAAGTTTTTAAAACAGGAGAGAAACCTGACCCAGAGTGCTTGTGTGTTGTGTAAAAGGGTCATTCCAAGATGTAATTTCAGCTTTCTGTCATAGCAAGGAGGAACAGCTTCTATGAACTGAACTTCCACCAGCCATGCAAAGGCTTAGTTACTGATTGTCACATAAAAGTTGTTTTGGGGGTAAACAGGTTCCTCATACCAAAGCCATGGTCTAATCTGTATGTTTTCTGAAGGAAAGTGTCATGCTCCTGCCACTTTTGTCCTTATTGTCACTGTCTGCAGTACCCAGAAATTCAAGACCTCTTGGTCTGCCAGGAGCATCTTGTGACCAAAATCATGCAAAGGCTGTAGGGTTGCTTCTAAAAACCAGCTCCGTAGCTTAGAGAAAACAATCACTGTTTTTCATGATGACATCTTCAAGGTCTAAGAACTTCCAGAAAACAACTATTCATTCTGATATTTACCCTAGATACACTGAAAGACAACTATTTCATTCCAATGTTTAACCTTGATACAGTGATTCTACTAGGTTTCCTACAACGACACAGAGTCATGAAATATACAAATCTTTCCTTTAGCCTTGTGGAGGTTAACTAGGCATAACTCTGATTCAGTAACAAATGCTTTGGTTGCCTTAGGGTGATTAGCATTACAAAAAAATCAATAACTGATAAACAAGAGTAAGGTGCTAATAGAGCTAGCTCACTGTAGTCCTATGGGTAGAGGGAGTTACAGTACCAACAGAACTCAAAATTACTGATATTCTATGGAATTCTTTAAATCATGGAATTTTGATCAACTCATTTTTTTTTCCTTGAGATAATCTTGAATCTTACATCACAGACAAGAGTATCCTTTATTGTATAATTCTACCACATAATTAAATAGGCAAAAATAAAGAAACCAGCATTCATTCATTAAGTTTGTTTTTATTAGATTTTATCTTACATGTCCAAAAGATTTAAAGATATGTTAATTTTGATAATGACTTCACTTTGATAGTGACATGGTGAAATAGATGTTTTACTACTTTAGGTAGATTTAAATAAAATCCAAATAGGCTAAAATAATTATTTAACATATTATTCAATACTATTTTCTCCTAATTAATATTTTTATCTTATAATTGTATTGGTTCTATGTAGTGGCATTTTATAAATAAAGCTTGCCAGAAGACCAGAGAGTAAAACAGCCCCACTGGTCAGCTGCACAGAGTAGGCAGTGGTAACACACACCTTTAATCCCAGTAGCCACACTATTGCCATAGAAACTAGGTGGTGCATGCCTTTAATCCCAGAACTAGAGAGGATTATAAAACAGGAGGAGACAGCTCTCAGTCACAGTCTCATTCTGAGATTCCTGGAGGGAGGATTGCCATTTCAGACTGAGGTAGAGGTAAGAGCCATTGGCTGGTTGTTTTGTTTTTCTGACCTTCAGGTTGAACCCTAATTTCTCTCTCAGTTTTTATTAACCATGCTTCAGTTCAGCATGAGAATTTGATTCACAAAGGAAGTTTAAAATTTTTTTGTTGTTTGTTTTCTGTATTTTGAGAATGGGTTTCTCTGTGTAGCCTTGGCTGTCCTGGAACACTCTCTGTTGAACAGGCTAACACTGAGTTCAGAGATTGCCTGCCTATGCCTCCTAAGTGCTGGGATTAAAGACATATGCCACCACAGTCATACATGGAGGTATAAAATTCTTAAATAACTTCTTAGTAAAGAGAACTGTACTGCATACATTTTTCAAGAAAAAGTGTTTGCTCATATCTTCATAAGATAATAGTGTTAATGATGTTAAATTGATGGTCAGTTTTACAAATATCCATTTTGTTTTCTGAGACAGGATCTTAACCAGTTTGGCCTCAAACTTGAGATCCTTCTGCCTCAGCCTCTGAATACTGAGAAGTACGCGTCATGATGCCAGGCTCAGTTTTTTAAAATAATAGATGATTAGAGGTAAAACAGGAGAGAAAGTCACTCCTAAAGCTAAAGCACAAGAGCAATAAGATTTTCTGAAATAGATTATTTTTGTGATCATTTCATAGTTTATGTTCATAAGGCCTTTTATAGTAAATACACAAATATTATTCTAAATAAATGATTTTCTGTCTCACACAGAATTATCTTATAATCCAGATCACTGAAGTACAGCATGCAATTGACCAACTTAAGAGAAAACTGGATACTGATAAAATGAAACTCATATTAGAAGTTAAGGTAATCTATATTTCTCCTAATCAGATTATAACATTCATCTTGAAATAAAATAGTTTGGAGTTTATCCTTAAATATCAATATTGTAAGGGTAGCCACACTGACTCTTTAAGTTAGTGCACTTTAGCAGCAAAGAATATGGATTAAAAATGTGGGAAGAAAACTAAATACAATAAAAAGATGCATGCTACAAGGCCAAGTAAAATTTTACCAGAAGTAATTAAAAGTTAAAGGATCATGTGAATCAGTATAATATAAACAGAAAACACTTTAAAAATAGTTTTCTAAATTTTCTGCAATTCATAAATCTGACAAACCTCCTAATTAGCCTCAAACTCTCACTTAATTTGTTCCCTTTTCTTGTATAATCATTTTATTGTTGCTATTTTCAAAAATATAAAGTATGGCTCTTCTGCTAGATGCTAAACTTTGAATTTTATTTACTCCTATCTACTACATGGGACAGAGCAGTTCTAGATGCAGTTCACTTCCCTGAAGGCTGCCTCAGCACTAGAATGCTTAGGACTTAAGGGGGACAGAATACAACTTTATTAAGTAGTATGCAATAAAAAATAATTTGTCCAGTAAGGGAACCGTATCTGTTCAGTATGTGGAGAAGAAGTCAAGGTTGAGACTTGTATACCTGAGGATAGTGGGGTGCAGAAAGGAGGCTATCTAAACTCTCAATCATGACTTCCTCCACTTTCCTCAGGGAGCATGCGCATTAGAGTTTACCTTCTGTATAGATGGTAACTTTACACGTGTGACTTATGACTTCACCCTAAATAGTAATTCAGTTTTAAAGACAAGAAATTTTCATCTTACGGATTGGAAGGAAAAAATTCTGTATTTAATCATAGTGCCTAAAAGACATGTAACCAATAGTATTTATTGACTTCTGAATGAACCACCTAAAACATCCCCATTGAGAAATATGAGAAAGAAAATCAACCATATTTATTCAAGGTAGTGGAGCATAAGTAGTGCTTCTGAAGTTTAATGGTTTTATCTTAACAGGAGAATTTGTTTAAAACGCAGCATTTGACTTTATAAATCCAGGGGAGCCTGAGGTTCTTTATTCCTAACAAATTCATAGGTGGTGCTCATGCTTTTAGTCCATACACAGTATGTGGAATACAGGTGGCTGTTCCAAACTTGTAGTTTTGCACTCTGAGCAAAGTACTCAGCCTTTTGGTTGGCTCATTTCCTTAATTATAAAAACGAGGAAATCAAAGGTTTAAGACCCTTAGAAGCATTTTGGGCACAGGTGTATCCTATTATGTGTCTTAACTATCCATTTCCTAAAGGCTCTTGTATTCAGGATCCTGTTACTGCCTCTTTTACTTGTTGCACACTGAGATTCTGAAGCTAAGTTCTTAAAAATAAAGTTCCTTTCATTCTATATTTTGAGACATTTCAACTGCCCTTTATATACTCATAAAGGATGTAAGAATAATGGGTAACTTCAGCTTACTGTAGTGATCTAGTAAGAGGGAAGGCATGAGGGGTGAGGACAATTCCCACCATGACATCCTTTTAGAAAGCTGAAATGAAGCTCATGTTTAAAAGACACCTCTTTCTACAGATGAGGAAACAAGCAGTTTCAGATTTACAGACACTGAAAGCTGAACTGACACAGAAGAAAATGGGCACATCCTTCCGACCACCAATATGTATGTTCGTTTAACTTCTCTCTTGAAATTTTAGATAAGGATTTGAACAAAGTAAGCCATTTTGTTCCTTGGCAATATTTTATGTAAATCATAAGGTTGATGTTAAGAATAAATTTAAAAATAAGACTTCAATTTTACGTTGTGTGTGGGTATTGCAAATTACAAATAAATCTAGTGACTATTTTGAAGACTATTACCTATTTTATAGTCCTAGATTTTATAATTTCTCATTTTCAATAAAGTTAAAAGCCAGTATTATGGCAAAATTAATGATTAGCAAAATGTGTAATGTTTTAGTAAATACCAGTATATTTGCCTAGAAATAGAATTATATTAATGATATTTTGATTAAAAGCAATTGTATATACATGTATGACAAATTTGTGTCTAATAATTTGATTTGTACTGCTTTTAGAAATATAAAATTTTTAGAAATATGAAGTTATTTAACATATACTAATGAAGTAAATAATTTTACTGTCATAAACAACTATGTAAATAAGAAACATAACATACCTGATAAATCACTTGCTCCAGTTTGGAAGGGGATCATATGTAAAGGTAGGATTTATGTACATGGAATTCAAAGGATACAAACTATAATGAGTCTTTTTCTGTTCGGCGAGCCAGCTCCTAAATAATGACACTGAGACTTCTTGGTAGTTTTGAAAGCTCAGCCGATAGTTTAGGCTTGTTTCTATCTAACTCTTAAACTTAAATTGACCCACGTCTATTAATTTACTTTCTGCCGTATTATTTTATTCTTTATATCTGTAGTGCCAATCTTGCTTGCTCTGTGTCCTTGGAGGCTTCACTTTTTTCTTCCCAGTGTCCTCTCTGCTCAGAAATCCTGCCTAGCTATTGACTCTTCAGCTTTTTATTAAACTAATCCCAGGAACACATCTTCACAGTGTACAAAAAGATTATTCCACATTTAATTTATGTATTTTCAGGAAGTAATATATATTTATAATGTTATGATTTATTGTATTTTTATTTAGTTTTATATGCACAGATGTTTGTATGTCTATGTACCATGGGTGTGTCAGATCCCCTGGAACTGGAGTTAAAAGATCTCTGGGGAAGTGGAGCTGTGAGCTGCCATGTAGGAGCTGGGAATTGAAACTCTTACCTGCTGAGCCAGTTCTCCAGACCTGTAACACTGTTGTTAGTTGCTTTGAGAAAGAGAACAAAAACTGCTTTACATTTAGAAATTTATTTTCACAAAAGTGATCTTTTAGAAAAAGACAGTAAGAATAATGTTCTTATGTAGCTTAAAAGCAAACTGCAAATGTCGAAGAAAAACAAGAAAACTAGGCAAGAAATGAGTATTAATAAGTGAAGGACCATGAATGACTACAAGTATAAACAGTGAATAGAATCAAGTTCAACAGCAGCTGCTTCTCACTACAAGAATTTTACACATAAATCTCACAGCAGGTACTTCTAATATTACCAAATTATCTTCTCACGTTTAATATGTATGCATACTTTTATCTCATGCACTCTCTTAATGGATTAAGTGATGCTAATGTGGGTATGTCATGAAGCATTCATATGTACTATGAGGAGTTAAGAAGCAGAAAAATCATGTCTAATCATTTTAATGAATCTGAAGAGATACCCATATTCCTGGTTCTAAATTTAAGATTTGTTGAAAATAAATTCAACATAAACTGCTTCTTAAAGACTAGGCCTTAATTTCCATTTCAAGTTACAGAGTTCTTGTCAATTTTTTATTAGCACGTAATAATTGTAAAAAATAATGGGCTTCATTCTGATATTTTATATATGTATATAACCTCACTTGATCATATTCATTCCCCACCACATTACTCTTTTGTCTAGTAGTTACACATATTTTTAAAATCAGTAATGATTTTTATACCAGGAGAGAAAATTCAGCATGAAATTTTGAAAGCAGTTTTCCTAACTAAATTATAATATTGAAACATAGAGAAGTATTTAAGTATCTTTTATGTTCAAATAAAAATTTATTTCTTACCTGTTTTTTGAGTATACCAATAGGTAAGTTATGACAACATGAAAAAAATATACATTTTTATCTTTGCATGAAATTAGACTCACTTATACAACTCATTCTTGCAAAATCTAATAGTCTGACAAAAGATGCTCCTCTCTCTCCAATCACAACCATGGTTTTAAGGCTCCCCACATTGCTTTTGTTTGCTCTCTGGCTAGAGTGTCTTCTGAGTAATCAAGACAGTTTGCATTCCACATGCCAATGCCCCGCAAGCCATAGTTTTTGACATATGCTGCCTTTAGTGAAATGCTCTGGGGGTTATCATACCACACTTGATGAAAGCGGCCAGCGGGATCCTATACAAAAACAAGTAAATTGGAAATTTAAAGAATTCAGTACAGCAGAGGAAAAGTTCTTAAATTCAAGGATTCAAAATGCATGCAAAGAAATAATGAAAATTTTATAGCACATTACTTTCCTGCTGTGTTACTTCATGGTTATATACATGATATTCCTAAATATTACCTTGTGGTACTTCAACAACAGAAAATTTATCTAACAATTTAACCTCCTAATGTCTTCTATTTAAGAGCCTCCTGTCTTAAGATTCTTTATTTGATCTGTTCTAATGACTGTCAACTAAGAGGCTCACCTGAATCATTGTAAATCATGGAGCATTTACATTTATAGACTCTAGAAGGGCCTGGTGATGAGCACCTGGTGCTCACAAGGATGAGACAAGAAGATCATGAGTTCAGGGCAAGCCTAAGCTACACAGTGAGACCCTGTCTAGAACAATACAAGACATAACAGTTCAGATCCCTATGTCTCACTCCGCATAAAACTTAACGAATAAAATTCTTCTAAGGCAGGTGCTAGGATTCATATTTGTTTGTCCTCTGTGTTAATATTCCACTGGGTAACTGATATGCAAGCCAAGTTAAAAAGAGAAACTGCTGCTGTCCATTAAAAGCAGCTTGTTTGTTTGTATTCTTTACAGTTTCTGGAAGTGTGCCAACTTAGGAATTCGACAGATGAAGACTGTTTGTGATAAATCGGCCAGAAGAACAGGTAATAGCAGTGAAGGAGGAAAGTGCCATCTGCCTGGGTCTTAGAGAATCGATTCTAAAAGGCTGCTGGAGGGGACTCCCTGGATGACTTAGCACAGAACTGATCAAGAACAATGAACTAGATTGTGGTCTTGTACCCTGTACCACTGTCTTTCAAGAAACACATGGGTTATTTAAAAATAAATGAAAGGACCAGATGTAGGCAAAAGAACAAATGAAGGAGGAAAATGTATTAGGAGAAAAAAACAGAACTATAGTGAAAAATATGTTTTATATGCATGAATAAACCACTTAAAGGCAATTCTGAATGAATGACAGTAATGTTTTTATCTGTGGTGGCACTCTTGGAATTAGTTTTTTGATTAGTCTACTTTGAAGAACAATAGTAATTTCATAAGCAAATAGGCTGTGGTACATTACAGTTTAGTGAACTCATTCAAGAAGGGCATATCTGATTCTTCATTCTTTACTTTGTGGATTGATTGGTTTAAGCATGCTTAAAATATACATTATAGAATATTGAGTCCAAGACGAAGCTGCTATTGCTGAACCAAATGAAAAAGCTGAATGATTCTTTTCAGACACAACAGCAACTTGATTGTACTGTGATTAAAAATGAGGAACATACAGTACAGTCATAAGAATAGACTGTTGCTTAAAGTGCCATCAGGTGGCCTCCAAGGCTCCCCAAAATGTTTCATGAATTATTTGACATCAACTAGTATGTTCTGGATAGTGGTTACCAACACACACAGACGAAAGTAATAGCTCATGAGTAAGAAGTAAGAGTTCAAGAGCTTTAGACATAAAGAAATCAAAGGAAAAATGCTGTCCACCTTGATTTTATCATTGGATGCTGTATATTGCATTGAAAACCACTCTACATCCCATTGATATATTCAACTAATGCATGTGAATAAAAATATTTTAAAGTATGTCTAGGAAATAAACATTCTTAACCCCAAAACTAATCTATTCTTTCAAAGAAACCAAAATGGTGTTTATATCAGAAGATGTGGCTGGGGAGAATGGGAGACGTTCAAAGGACACACTACTTAGACAAGGAGATAAGTCAGAGAGATGAAGTACCACCATCACTATCACTAAGAGCAAGGTAGCAAGGGATTACATATTTTACAATTGCTTATTTTAACTGATCTCACTATAAAAGAACTGTCTGAAGTAAGACACATGTAATGGATATGTATATCAAAGCAGGTTGTATACCATAAATAGATAATATTTTCTTGAAATTATATCTATTTTTAAAAATATGTTTCTGCATCTTCTCATTTAGTAAAAAAATTACACCAATGATTATAAAACAGTCTATGACAGTATATACTATCATTTTTTATATATTTATTTAAATTATATATAGTTGATTACTATAACAATAAAATACTGTTCCCCTACCCTGTTCTGAGTGGACTGAAGCAGGTTCTATGTTAAATAAATAGCTTTATGTATTGCAGTATTTCTTAAATATTTTAATATAATTCCATACAATAGAAATCCCAGGGAGGCTGGAGAGATGGCTCAGCGGTTAAGAGCACTAGCTGTTCTTCCAGAGGTCCTGAGTTCAATTCCCAGCAACCACATGGTGGCTCACAACCATCTGTAATGAGATCTGGTGCCCTCTTCTGGCCTGGAAGATGTACATGCAGGCAAAACACTGTATACATAATAAATGAATAAATAAAAAAATCTTTTTTTTAAAAAAAAAAGAAATCCCAGATCAATAGATATAGCCAACTGTTTTCTAAATATGCTTGATCATTACATATGCATGCAATTTGCACATATATGTGCATGTCTGTGCATATGCTAACAGTTCTCAGAACAGAGTTCTAATATTGCATATATGTGTATGTATGTCCACGTTTGTATGTGTGTATATGCTATACATATAGATATACGTATTATTATGTAATGTCTTTCTGTTCTAAAATTCCTTAAATTTGTTTTACTTGTAAAATAAAATTGACAAATGCTGTTATTCAGTATCAAAACTATAACGACTCATCTATTAATCTCAGCCTCATTCCCGCCTCTCTGAATCTCATTAGAATTGTTAAGCTATTTTGAAATAAATGGAGACTTTCAAACATAAAACCTATTTTGTCCAAAGCCCTTTGAAAAGCAAATTACCTTAGCATAATTGTCAGCTATTGAGGTAGCCCTGTTTGTGATATGCATAAACATTCAAAAGAAAGTAGATCAAGCAGAGTATTGCACTAGTAACGTAACTTCGGTTGTTCCCCAGTCAACTAAATTTCCTGATTACACAGACTCAAAGACAGGTTTATGCAAATAAACGGTAAAACTGGTAAATTACTAATATCAACTATATAACCACAAAATACAGAATTATGGAAACTAGTAAAGGTCATACATAGTTTATGACAGTTTACCTTGTAGTTATAATAGGGAGCTTGCTGGTCCTCATCCCACTGGCTTCCAGAAACAGAACTATTTACTTGCTTCATGATCAGTTTGTAGGGCACCTGACGTCCTGCAGCATCGCTGCAAGGAGCCCCTCGAAAAGGGACCTTTGCAATGGTGCAGACGTCATCCTAGAAATACAAAAATGTTCCTGTTATTACTAAGAAAGTTTAAAAATCCAAATGAGACAAGTAATAAAAACTGTTAGAAATAGAAGATTCAGTATTATCTGAATGTACAGAATAATCATTAAATTGATAATAAAATGTTTAGCTTCAAAATATATTTCAGAAATTAAAGTTTCACATTCAAAGAAGAACAAAATATGTAATGGATATATATGTGTGTGTATATATATATATACATAACAAATAAGTTCTTACCTCTGATATATTCAAGCAGATATAATCATAACCATACCAGGGAATACCCATTATGAGTTTCTTAGGGCTAATTCCCATCTTGATGTAGTCAATATATCCTAGTCACAAGGGGATAGAAAAACACATAATTCTGTTTATATATCTGTTAATATGTACATAGAAGCTAGGCAACCAAGGAAAATCTTAAGTTTGTAGAAACAGGTACATTTGTGCAGATACATCTTCTATGATAATAAAAATCATCCCTTAAGAACTGGAAGTCCTATGTCATACTTTCTAAGTTTTCATTTTTAATAAGAGACAATATCCAGTGAAGATATGAAAACAAAATACACAAAATATAATTGGAGAAATGGAAATTGCAAGAAACCATACTAATTTAACGTGTTAGCTGTTAACATTTTTGATATTTGAGATTCTAAAGCTTCTATAATCTTAAAACTTTGTGGCAGTGATACTCAAAATTTCTTTTAGAAGCTCAAGTGTTCCATCTTTAAAAATACTCTGAATGTTTCCTAATGGCTACATAAGAAATGTCCTTGCTCTTATTCTGTAGTAACCTGTAGTTTAGGACACAAAGAATGAACAAACTCCATCTACTCATGAGAACGGTGACTGACTAGATCTTGTGCCAGTCCTGTGCAGGCAGTCACAGCTGCTGCAAGCTTCAGAGTGTGCATTTCTCGGAAGACACTGCAGCTCTGGCTCGTGCATCCTATCTACCTCAAGTGGTCCCTGAGCCACGTGCGTGCGTGCGTGCGTGCGTGTGTGTGCATGCGTGCATGTGTGTGTGGCACAGTTTCCGTAAGTTCCTATTTGTGGTTTAGTCCATATACAATTATTGTCTGCACTCTGACCAGCTGTGAATTTTTGCATTTAAATTCCATAATATTAAATAAAAATATCTTGGCACACGAAGAGTGTTAGACTTGAAGTATAATGTAGGATCAATAATCATATAGCTATCCCATGATCTGTAATAAGTAAATGAAATTTTTAATTTTTTTGTAAATACTAAAGCATTGCAATTTAATTTTATTTTATTGTATAATAAATTTTATAATATATTTTATATTTTATTTATAAAGCAAGCTTTTATATAAAAGGTATATAAATAATTTAGAAAAACTAAAAGGTACTTTAGTGTGTGAGGTTTTGGAGTAAATATTACCAAGTGATCATTTCCTTTTTTTTTTTTAAAGATTTATTTATTTATTATGTATACAACATTCCTTCCATGTATGCTTGTATGCCAGAAGAGGGCACCAGACCTCATTACAGATGGTTGTGAGCCACCATGTGTTTGCTGGGAATTGAACTCAGGACCTCTGGAAGAGCAGTCAGTGCTCTTAACCACTGAGCCATCTCTCCAGCCGGTGATCATTTCTTGAATTCTTACCAGCTAATGTCTGATTATAGGGAGCATTGGCTGCTGCAATACATTCTGACCAGATCTGACTTTGCTCATCGTAAGACATAACGAAGAGAAAATCACAGGCACCCGCAATTCCTGTGTAATTATAGCACCTTTTGTCTATGTTCTTTGGAGACCAAGCCACATCAAAGGTTACCTGTGGGAAAAAACTGCATATTATTTTATATAACATGGAAAAGTATATTATACCAGATTTTTATCATTCTCTTGCCTCATTCTACTAAAGAATAAAGAACTGCTTACAATGTATGCATATGTGATTGGATGCATGTAGAAGAGGTCTAGTAAGTATATTTTGTTATTACACTGGACTGGCCTGTGCATGTGTCTGAATACACAAGGACCAGGAGCACAGCACTATAAAGAAAAAGAATTTCAAATTCCGATGTTCTCAAAGGCTGGGCTGGTAACTCACTGACTGAAAGAAGCAGGTTCAATAGTAACACTATGATGGGGCCCTGGAGAAGTGTAAGAAGCCACATGAGAAGAAATCAAATACAGAGACGTTACCTCGGGGTACTACCTGAGGTATTTTGAGTTAGTCTCTGAATCATAATTATATGACATGGTAACGTGGACCCAATATTACAGCCAGAGAATTGGGCTTCATTCATCAACTCAAAATGCTTAGCTTATCATTTAAATGATCTTACTTTCTGGACACAGCCAAATGAAACGGGTGATAAAATATCCTTTACTTTGAATGGTGATCACCCAGGATTACTCACTTCAAATATCTTTTTACCTTAATGGAATATTAATACGTTTTATTGTATAAAAATTTATTAAATCTCACCAAATGTTTCCCCTTAATCAGGCACCCAGTAAACACAAATTATAGTAAAATGAGTCTTTATATAAAGTCTTTATATTTTGTCTAACTTATATCAGCAAAACTTTCAGACTTTCTCAAAGTTTTCCCTGTGATTCAATGAGTACTACAACAAATGGTTATGAAGTAAACTTTTTACATGTTGGACCCATTTTGTCACTGCCTCTTATTACAAAATGGGAGCTGTCTTGCAGTAGTTGACAGAGTGAGTACTTCTAAACAGTTAAATTCCAGTCTACTCTGTTACTGTTTCTATGTCTTGAATACTAAAGAGTCTTCACTTGAATTGCCTGTCATGGTTTATCTTACACTTTTGAGTGAGTGGTTAAAGACAGGAAAGGCAAAGCCTTGAGTTGTAGTGTTAGCTCTTACAGCTTCCCCTTGCTAAGTCACATGAGGCATCTGTCTTAGTTAGGTTTCTATTGCTGTGAAGAGACACCATGACCATGGCAGCTTTTACAAAGGAAAACATTTCATTTAGTTTCACAGGTCATGGTGGGAAGCATGGCGGCACGCATGCACACATGGTGCTAGAGAAGGAGCCGGAAGTTCTACATCTTGATGTGCAGGCAATAGGAAGTGAACTGTCTACCACCTTGGACATACTGAGACCTCAAAGCCTGCCCCCAAGTGACACACTTCCTCCCACTAGACCACACCATCTAATATAGTGTCACTCCCTATAGAAGAAGCATGAAACCATCACAGCATCTGAGTCTACTTTCAGAACGAGGATGAAGAACAAACTCTTCACAGGCATTTCCAGCTATTTAACTCTGCATTCTTATGAAGCTCAGTTTCCCACTCAAGGCTCTCTATTTTGGGCAATTTTGTTTTCTGATCTGTAGCTTAAGAACCTTTGAGCCATGACAGGAATGACTCCTTTTTAATTGGTCTATCTTTTGTTCTGTTCTCTCTTTTTTATAATGGAATTCTCAAGTATTATTTCAAGATTAATCTGTATAAATGATATATACCTTTTTAAATCTTTTAATTTATTCAGAACTGGCAAGATGGCTTGGGATAAAGGCACTTGCCACCAAGTGTGGAAACCTCAGTTCATTCCCTGGAACTGGTGGAAGGAGAGAAATGACTCCCCAGAGTTGTCCTTTGACCTTCTCTCTCTCTCTCCTCTCTCTCTCTCTCTCTCTCTCTCTCTCTCTCTCTCTCTCTCTCTCTCTCTCTCACACACACACACACACACACACACACACACATTCATGCACAGATTAAATAAATGTAAATTTAAAAAATTCAACAAGCATTTAGCAAACATTTCCTGAGTGCAAGAGTGATGCCATCATACCAGTCTAAATCATAAATCTCCTTCCTACTCCATATGTCCATCCTGTGTCTTCTAGTTTTACCAATGAGTCTTGTACCAGCTCTGGTAGAATCACCAAAGGCACAATGGTAAAAATGCAGTCCCCGAAGCTCTGTCCCACATTTAATGAATTAGTGTTAAGAAATTTTAAATAGCATCCTCATGTGAAATGCAAGTTTCATAATCACTGGTTTATACTACTTATGATGCTCTACCTTGGATGAATATTACATGTATATATAAGAGATACTCAAAATATACATATTTTACATAATGGTGAGTTCTACATCCATTGATTCTACCTAGATAAAAATTGTTTGCTAATTGTCTATAGTGAACATGTATGAATATTTTCTTACCCTTATATCCTCAAGAATACAATGTCATAGCTATGTATGTAATATTTACATTCTATTGGGTATTATAAGTAGTACAAAGGTGATTTAAAGTATATGGGCAGTTTTGCATAGGTTATATCAAATATTTGCCATTTTGTACATGACTTTTATATCTATAGGTTTTGATATCCAAAGTCCCAGAAACAACTTTCATGGATACCAAGGACAATGTTTATGAGTCCTACTTAAATAAATACTTTGACTTTATTGAGACAGCATCCCGCTGTGTAGCCCAGGCTAGCCTTGAAATCCCAGTATTCCTGCCTCTTATCAGTTATGGACTGGTGTAGAAATAAGAGCGGCGGGGCTGCGTCCCCAGCACCCCAGCCGCACCCCGGCTGTCTGGCTAGCTTATGCCCCGAAATAATTACACGGACACTGTATTCTTTTAATCACTGCTTGGCCATTTCTATCGAGCCTCTTCTAGGCTAACTCTCGCACCTGGACTAGCCCATCTCTAATCATCTGTGTGTAGCACCCCAAGGTGCGCTTACCGGGAAGATTCTAGCCTATGTCCATCCTGGGTCGGAGCTTCATCGCGTGTGCCTCAGAGAGCAGAGCTCTTGCCTCTGCCCGCAAGAGTGGAGTATTGTGTCTCTCTGAGGCGTCTGCCCCCAAGAGGAGAGCTGTCGAGTCTGACCTCACTTCCTCTTCCTCCCAGCATTCTGTTCTGTTTACTCCTCCCACCTATGTTTTAACCTATCAGGGCAAGCAGCTTCTTTATTTAATTAACCAATGACCTTCCTCCATCAGACTGGGATTAAACATGTACCATCACATATGGTAGGACTTCAAATGTTTAAAGATAGGGATCATTAATTTGCTCAGTGTGGTAGTTCGAATAGGTATGGCCCCCATAGACTCACGTGTTTCAATGCTTGGCCCATAGGTAGTAACATTATTAGGAGGTGTGGCCTTATTGGAGTGGGTGTGTCATTGTTGGAGGAAGTGTGTCACTGTAGAGGTTGGCTTTGATGTCTGCATGCTCAAGCTACACCTAGTGTGGTACACACCGTATTCTTTTGCTGCCTATGGATAAGGATGTATAGCTCTCAGCTCCCTCTCCAGCACCTCTGCCTGCATGCCACCATGTATCTCACCAAGACAATAATGGACTAAACTTGTAATACTGTAAGTCAGCCCCAATTAAATGCTTTCCTCTTGTAAGAGTTGCCATGGTCATGGTGTCTCTTCAAAGCAAAAGAAACCCTAACTAAGACACAGTAACCATTTTTTTTTTTACAGTGCTGGAGGTTGTACCCAGGGCCTCATGAATATTTCTGGAAAAGACTCTCTAGTATGTGTACACAGGTATTTAGGGTTTCGTTCTTTTTTAAGACCCTGGGTTATCTTACTATGTGGCTATGTTTAACAGCCCTGATCTGGAAGCATGCAGCCCTCTGCTACTTACGTATTGTCTAGCAAGATGCCTTGTGTTGAGATCTGCTGTAATGACGTTCAGATGTTAGAGTTCTGATTAGCTGTACAGCATTAGTCCTGCAAGAGTGCTTTGCAAATAATAGAGACTGCAGAGAATGAGGCAACTCCCCAGCACCACTTCTCCATTTTAGTGCCTGCTTTTTCTGCTCTGTACTAGTAAAAGGCAGTTTAGACCCTTCTGTCTTCCTGCTGCCCCATAGCCTGCAGTGCTGCAGTTAAGTAGACAAAACAATCCCCATGTTGTATTTTGTTATTACTAGAAATTTAGGAACTTAATATTAACACACCAGAAAAGGTGTTCTGGGAAGTATATGCAGAAATTCCTTCACCATTACTATAAAACTAAGATATCATAAGTCATACTTTGATGAATATATTGATTAAAATCCAAAAATAACAAAAATGAATATTTTTTACCTGTGATCCCACGATCTCACGATGGAAACGTTCGGTGGTTTCTCTGACCAAAGCTGTCAATGCTTCATATTCAGGTGATGAGCAATTAACTTCTTGTTCTATGTCTATATTAATTCCATCCATATATTGTATTTTGGCCAAATTAACTTTTTGAGCTATCCACGATGCTCTGAAGGTAGGATCAATGATGTCCTTCAGGGAGACATCACCTTTGGAAGACAAAGACATAATTATACAGATGCTTTTTCAAAGTTAAAAGCCATTTACTTCAAAAAGCCCAAAATGTCTTTGAGACACATCGTAATCTTTGGAATGTTAATCCTCTAATGTGCTTTCCAAATGAAGAAATCGTATGCCAAATAGCAGCCACTGCTGACTAATCTTCAAAATGGTCATTATGAGTAAAATCACTCTCAGAAGTAGCACTTGTAGGCCAGAAATAAAGGTCAACATGCTGTAATTGGCAATCACATTTTCTCAAGAACAAGTGGTTTTATTTAACTCTTAAAAAAAAAAAAAGCCAGGTGGTGGCGTTGCACGCCTTTAATCCCAGCACTCGGGAGGCAGAGGCAGGCGAATCTCTGGGAGTTCGAGGCCAGCCTGGTCTACAAGAGCTAATTCCAGGACAGGCACCAAAAAGCTATAGAGAAAATCTGTCTCGAAAAACCAAATAAATAAATACATACATACATACATACATAAAAAGATCAGTATTGTTGGACTAGATTTACCAGTATCTACAATTAACTTTAGGTCTTGAAGAAAGGCATAAAAAAGGACTATAGTAAATAAAACACATACTTTTTTCCATTAGCTAGGCACATGTGTCTGCTAATAACATACCTTTTAGCACTACTCTGGCTCCTTTGGAATGAGCGTAACACATAAGTTCTGGGTCATATTTTCCAAAAACTGCCACAGTTGTAATCTGTGACCAGTCATAAGATTTCCAAGTTTTCTGTCCAACATCAAATATAAAGACCTGCCAGGAAAAGAGGGGTGGGCACCAACACTGAATCCGAGATTATTATACTGACATCCAGATACATGAACCACTTCCCTGTCAGGTATTGTGGTGGACCCTGGGCACAGAGTACAGGATGAAGACATCAGGCTACCAGCGGAACTGCTGGCTACATGGGCCTGAAAGAAGCACTGGCTATTGTCAAGGCCTGAAGACAAAAAGAGCACAGTGACTATGAATGTTTACTATGGCAGACACCTAGGATTTAGATAAAGTACAGAAAAGAAGCAGAGAATGGTTAATCTGGGGTAAACTGGGAGTGGCTGTGTCAGTAATTCAGCCCTATTGAGAAGTTAGCATCCTGAGGGAAATGGAGAGAACAAAAGCATTGTATCTAATGGAAACACTTTAGTATAATGGACTCACATAAGAACATCACTCATCTAGACTAAGGTAGCCACTGACCCACTGACACACCAAACTGTATCTCAGTGAACTTCTACATAGAATCAGTGGCAATTCTGAAGTCTGAAGCCATGGAGCTTCACTTAAGGTTTTGTACTTTTACATACATACATACATACATACATATATATATATATATATATATATATATATATATATATATCTTCCAAACAAGCAAAACAAAACAAAAAGCTTGTGACAGAGTTGAAATGAGAAAACCGTCCACTTTCCACATTTATGGTTTTTGTGTTGTTTTGCCTGCGTTCCTCATCACCTAATGTTAGGACACAAAGATTTTTTAAAGGAAAAGGAATGCATCTAAAAAAAAATCTGCTGCTGAAGTGAGAAAGGGGCCCAAACTGGAATCACAGGAGGGAAGTGTTGGGGTGGATGAGATGAGATCATAAGTGGGTTCCCCGCAAAGGTGGCAGCAGTGCAGCTGACATCACAGTTTGATGAGCTCCAGCTTCTTCCTGTTTCAGATGGAGCCACAGATGTTGGTTGTTTTTCTGTGTGCTCTTGATGGAGCTGACTTAGAATAGCAGTCAAGTCCAATTTTAAAGTAATTTGTTCCTCCAGGATCCTCCCCCCCTCAAAGATAATTCTAGAGGCACAAAAGCATCACTGTTCATGTTCCTTTTACCTCAAGGTATTAATTTATGGATCTTGTAAATTCTTAATGAATTCCAGTAAAATGTAGGAGAGGCATTTTGCTCTGTACTAGAGGCACAGAAAGACCAAGGTGTCCCCTAGGAAATTAATTACAATAGCATAAAGGCATGCAAGGAGATGCAGGAGCCTGTGATACGATATAAAGGGAATCTGCTAGTCAGGTGACAAGAAATTCACGATGACTGCAAGTTAGGGGACTTCTGCAACCTGTATGATGAAAAGGAAGATATACTTATAGACAAGTGAACATTTGCAGACAACGAAGTCAAAGTCCTTACAACTAGGTATTTCTAAGACTCTGGAACCAAAGGCAGCTACAACACAGAAATGCTAACGAGAATGGAACCATATAAAATTAATAAATCAGGCGGCAGTCTCAAGCAGCATTTTGGGGACCACAGGAGGATGGAGGGGAAGGGCTGTGTAAAGCACTAACCATAATCGTAAAGGCCAACTCCCTCTTATCCTTTAGAATTAACTATGCATAGTTAATTTTTTCCTGCCAAGCAACTATCCAATAAACTACACACAAAATATGAACCTGAATGGCCCAATGTTTAAATTCTCATAGTTAAGATTCAATTTGTTAAAAACAAAAACCCCATCTAGGGCCTTTGATAAAACAGTGACCACTCTCAATCTTGGAAATACAAAGGAAGAGGGTGTTGGGTCTGGCATGGTGGAGAATGGTGTTTAGGTGACTATTACGGTGATGAACACCAGGGCCAAAGCAGCTTGGGGAGGAGAGGGTTTATTTAGTTCATGCTCCCACATCACCGTTCATCCTCACAGGAACTCAAACAGCACAGGAACCTGGAGGATTGCTCGGCCTGCATTCTTGGAAACCCCAGTGTAGTGAGGAGCAGTGGGCTGCGTTCCCACCCAGCTCCCGCATGGCTAGCTTTATACCGGAAATAATTACACGGAAACCGTATTTTTTTAAACACTGCTTGGCTCATTAGCTCTAGCCTCTTACTGGCTAATTCTCACATCCTAATTAACCCATTTCTAATAATCTGTGTAGCACTATGAGGTGGTAGCTTACCAGGAAGGATCTTAACCTGCGTCCATCTTGGAGAGGAGAGCTATGGCAACCGCCTCACTTCCCTTCTTCCCAGCATTCTGTTCGGTCTACTCTGCCTATCTAAATTCTGCCCTATCAGGCCAAGCAGCTTTCTTTATTAATTAACCAATGAAAGCAACAGATAGACAGATGACCCTCCTCCATAACCCCAGGACCACTTGCCCAGGGATGGGCTCCCACGTCAATCACTGATTAAGAAAATTCCCTACAGGCTTGCCTACAGCAGGTTTCTCAACTGATGACTCCTCTCTGAAGACTCCAGTTTGTGGAAAGGCAGCCAGTACAAACGGTGTTCATCCTCAAAGCACAGTTCAGCCCCAGTATCCCCCCCGCCCCAACATACACATATTCAGGGGGAGGGAGGTCGCATCATCTAGTCTTCCCATTTCAAAAAACAAAAAGCCAGTGAAGGCCTCGTTACTACGAGTATATGAATGAGCAGAATTTCGTTTCTTTGTAATTCAAAAAGCTCACAAATACTATATAATCCACTAAGTATTGAGTACCACAATAAATCAGACTGTTAAAACCCCTTAATTAGGGAGAGGAGCTTCAGGCTGAAACCAGTCAACTAACTAATCTCTGAGTAGGTAAGTCCAGCCAGATCATAAAAATGTAAACAACTATCCTTTGCCAACCAACTACTTCTCTTCCAGATTTGGCCCGGAATAAAAGGCCCATTACTCAGGATCTTAACTTCTGAGCTTTCTATGAGTGCTGCCCATGACCACTGCTCAAAGAAACGTTAATGGATCCAAATCTTTCCCTTTGTAGGATGTTAGGTTTCCACAGTAGGCAGAATCTACAAAAACAGTCACTATTTTTTCTAAACAATGTGTGCAAACACAGGGATTTAAAAAATAATCTATGCCTCAAAACCAAATACAAGGTTAAGACCCATGAATTGTTCCTTCTTTGCACAAATTGTTAGACTCTGACCTCTCTTGACTTCCTCTAGGTCCAGCTACCGCTGTCAACTCGTTATGTGGCTCCATAAGCCTTAAGATTGGGTTAAAGGAAAGTTTACTCAAATACTTGTTTTTGTCCCACTCCTGCGTGGGTGAGCGTCCTTAACGAAAGAACTAATCTGCCTCAAGAGTAAAGGTCAGGAGAACCGGAGCGCCTACCCTCGCCGCAGGAGGCTGAGCTGGCGGGAACAGGAGCCAGCCTTGGGAAAACCGTGAGGCTGGAGCACTAGCGGGCTCAGGCCGCGGCTGCGGCCGGGGAAACCGCCCAACCCCTGCGCCCAGAGTTCCCGTCTACTCGGAAGGGAATCCGAAAAGAGGAAGGCTAGGGTGGTTAACGCCGCTACTTCTCTTTCGGCCAGACAGAGGGGCAGAGGGAGTGCTTACCTCGAAGTCGGGGCGATGGCGGATCGGTCGGCAGAGAGCGGCGTCCGAGCACGGGCAGTTCCCGGCCGAGAGCTGGAGCGCCACCAGCATTAGCAGCAGCAGCTGCGGGAGTCCCGGGACAGCAGGCAGCTCCATGCCTGGCGTGCGGGAGGCCGGAAGGCACCGCCTGAGGGGCGGGGCCTGCTGCTGAGGGGCGGGGCCGGCCTGCTGTGGGGTGCCTGTGGCCTAGAGGGCGGGGCCTGTTGTGTGGGGGGTGGGGCCTAGAGGGCGGGTCCTACTGCAGTGGGGATAACTCTTGGGACTGCTTTTATCTTCTCTGTCCCTTTTCACCATGCCATGGTTGTGTGTTCTGAAGGATTTTTTGCTCATCCATCTTACAATTGTTTTAGAATCACTTGCTTAGCATTGCTCAGGGGGATGTTAAAGGAAACATGTAAAATAAATGGAGTGATATTATTATCTTATTACCAGATATTTGCTTGTGTGTATTGTGATTTTCCAGCATGAACTAAAGTGGATTTAAAGATAAAAATTCTGTGCAGTGATCGATCTTGGATTAGAGTCACAACTTCATGAAGCGCCTTTTTTTTTTTTTTTTTTTTTTTTTTTGGGACAGGGTTTTTCCGTTTTTTTTTTTTTTTTTTTTTTTTTTTTGGTCCTGGAACTAGCTCTTCTAGACCAGGCTTTTTGTTATCAGAACATGACGGCAATTTCAGCAGGCTCCATCACGATGGTTCTCAGCCTTCTGTAGCGCGAGTTCTAATGGGTCTTAATGACAAAAACCCAGAGTCAGCTGTTAGGGGGTGGAAACGGAAAGATCACAGAAGCAGAGCAGCCACTAGTTCTTACTTCGACAAGATCTTCCGGCTGAATGGGGTGTCTGTCTATACAAGTCCTCAGACTGAATGTCTCCTCCAGCCCTACACTCCTCTCTCTGCCCAGCCATTTCCCTTCCGGTCTCTACCTCCTTCAGGAAAGGATTAAAGGCTTGTGACTCCCAAGTACTGGGTTAAAGGTGTGAGCCATCACTGCCTAGTCCCTATGACTAACTAGTGGCTTAGCTCCACACTCCGATCCTCAGGCAAGCTTTATCTATTATTGCACAAACAAAATATCACCACAACCTTCCTAATGCTGCGACCCTTTAGTACAGTTTCTCATGTGTGATGAGCCCCCTCCCCTAACAATAAAACTGTTTTCATTGTTAATTCATAATGAAAATGCTTGCTACTGTTTTGAATTGCACTGTAAATAACTGTGTTTTCTGCTGGTCTTAGGCGCCCCCTGTGAAAATGGTCCTTTGACTACCCCCTACCAAGGTTGCGGCCCAAAGGTTGAGAACCACTGTTCTATCAGATCCTGGGGTTGCTCCAAAGTTTTCTGCTTAGCAAGTGCATTCAATGCTAGAAAGCAAGCACAGTTTGGAAATTATTGCATTTCCTTGGGGGATTCTGTTTAAGCATCAACAGGAATAAATATTCTCTTTATGGCTCTAAAGGAAACTGAATGCCATTAAACTCATAATAACAATTAAAACACCAATTATAACATATGAGTTTAAATTTCTTGTAAACCCCCTAAACACCAATAAAAATTTAAGTGCTGTGAATAATTTTCCCAGAACAAAAGTATTATCAAAACAAAGACCTCCCTGAGCTCTCTGAGAAGAGGATCAAGTTTAAGGTAACTTGAGACAGAATAAGTTAATTTACTTCTAATCTTTGCAGGTTGGCTTTCTCGTCTGAAA
The DNA here is from genome assembly GCF_000317375.1 of Microtus ochrogaster. Taxonomy (NCBI): domain Eukaryota; kingdom Metazoa; phylum Chordata; class Mammalia; order Rodentia; family Cricetidae; genus Microtus; species Microtus ochrogaster. The sequence goes on along the minus strand of NC_022022.1, from coordinate 39,874,690 downwards.
CGCCCTTCCTGTTGCTGTAATTAAAAAGGTTGTGCTGGCTCACAGTTCAAGCGTACAGTCTACGACAGCAGCCAAGTCAAGGCAACAGGATCTTGAAGCAGCTGGCCACGATCAGATAGCAGGACAAATGCGTGCAGGCCTTCAGCTGGCCTTCCCCTCTGCAGTGCAGGAAATCAGCAGAGGATGGTGCAACCGAGGTGGCGGTCTCCCTCCCACGATGAACTGATCATAGGCTTGTCCAGTGGGTACCTAACCCAGATAGCCCGTGCGTGGAGGCTGACATCCTAGACCATCAAGCTGACAATTAACACTACCAGATTCCATCCCCGTGATGTCTTCTTGGGGTCTGCAGTAGCTAGCACGTTTTCCAGTCTCCCGTGATGAGGGTGTTGAGTGGACTTCTGCTCGCCACTTCCCCTCTCGCCACTCCGACATGATAGATTCCTGACACCGGCATCGGCACAGCAGCCACGGAAGGTAGGCGTGACAGACAATGAAGCTAAACCAGAGTGGACGGTCCGTGGAACCCATCTTAATAATGTGAAGCCGGGATTTGACCTGAGCTTGCCTCAGCAGACACTCTTGTTTTTCAGGGTTTTTCCGTCTAAGCCTGATGTGTGCCTCGAGGCTTGATTGTAGCTTGATGATAGTAAGACATGGAGCTAAGATTTCAGCTTGGACCAGGTAGCTGCAAGTCTGTGATCTTCACAATGATGCCAAATAGTCTCCATTTCCCACCAGGGAGGGGCAGCACTGAAGCTGCTCCAGAGCCTATGCTCTGGCCTCTGAGCAAGTGATCTTTCCACCTGCCACACGATGGAAACCAATGGAGATTAGAGATGGCGGCCATGCTGCTGGCCAGGTCTCTCTGTTAACATGCCAAGACTCTCTGTACTGAAGAGCAGATGGAACCTGCTCATCTTCAGCACCTTCTAACCGCAGTGCTGTTGTGGGGTATCTGACTGCACTATGACACTCAGTTAGCCTTGAGTCGGTACGGAGATGCTCCTTAGAGCCAAAGGTGTGTTTCCTGCCTGTCAACCAGAGGCGCACATTCTTCACTCAACTTAAGCTGAGACATCCGGTCAGCACGAGATTGCATTTCTGTGACCATACCTAAGTGTTGCACTAACTCAACTGTTCGTGTTCTCTTGCACACTCTGAGATTGTTTCCATGCCAGGATGGCAGGCTATGTGTTGCATCACTGGAGCCCAGACACTGTTACAAAAATGTTAGCCATGATTCTTTAATAAGGGGGCAGCAGAGGCAGCTCACTGACTAAAAGATCTTGCTGCTCTTACAGAGGACCCAAGTTCAGTTCCCAGCCACACACAAGGTGGCTCACAGACCACCTGTAACTCCAGCTCCAAGGATTCCAACACCCTTTGACCTCTGTGTACACCACATGTAGTCGGTAGTCGTCCCCCCCCCCAACAAAATAGCGAAGGAATCCGGATAAAAAGGTAATTTCATGCATATTAGGTGGTGAAGGTCATTATAATGCTTGCACTTCACGTTGAGAGACTGCGCACTGCATTGGTGGGTTACAACTTCTAAGTGATGGCATGCTGGCGGGCCGCATAAGACTTCCTCCACGCACCGCGCCCCTGTGTCTGCGCTCTGTGTGCTGGCACCCAGTTACCGAGCTTCAGGCAAGGGCTGGAGGTTAAAATACACAGACACACACAGACAGAGAGACAGTGACACGTGTCATCCTTGAATTCCCCAAAAATGCCCCCTTTATTGTGTTCAGGGGCAGATTATATAGAGATAGCCACGGCCCAGCCAAACCCACCAGAAACCACTCTCCTGCCATCAGAAACTCCTGAAGGTCTCGTGCTCAGAGCAGCTGTAGGCACTCAGATCAGGGAATTACAAGAAATTCAGGATCTGGGGTCTCACTGCTCCCACCATAAGCCTGATGGGAAATGGTGCTATTAGCTGGGCGTGGGTGTGGTTTATAACACATCATAAACTGGAGCAATAGGCACATGTCTGAGATAGCTCTGTGCAGCCTTGCTCGGCTGGGTAGCTTTCCGTTTCACCTGGTGTTTCTTAGAATCACACAATACAGAAACAGAGGCAAGGTTTACATTATGCATAAATTTATCCCTTATATTTATTTGAATTTGTACAAATTTCTGGGGTTTCCTTGGTTTTCACCACACATGTAAGTAAATGTTAAGAGCTATTTACTGGGATACAGTACAACTTGTTTCTCTCTGAGGAACTGCCAGTATCTGAGGCCGGACTCAAAGGAACCAGTTCTGGGGCAGGGGGCTGGGGCAGAACTAATGAAACTCCAACTAGAGTTGCTTCAAGAAGGCACACAGCACACATAGGGTGACCATTCATCACAGCTGAGGCCTGTGGCCCAAGCCAGTCACAATCAGCCCCATCACTCTTAGAACTTTCCTGCAAGTGTGTGGCTCTCTGTAGCCATCAAGACAGAGCCGTAACAACGGAATGTTATGGACTGATCGGGTGTCTGCAAAGCAAAGCCACCCTCCAGAGGGATTCTTGAGTCAGTGGAAATGTCACTCCAGGATGTCACATGGAAGCCACTGTGTTTAGAATAGGAACACTTGTCTCTGGCCCTTACCACCAAGTTCAGAGTTCACCTGAGATTTACCAGTCCTCCTGGGCCTTGCAGGAGCAAAGTTTAGCTTAGAAGCATATGTGAATGGTGTCTGCGCCAAGACATTTCCTCTGGACAAAAACGAGCAACGGAGCTGTAGGAGGACAAGGTCTATGCTAGGCTTTCACGTTCCAGCAAATCATTTCTCTTTTTAACTGTTTACTTTTGACAACAATATGCCAAAGCACTGTGTGGCTGGATTTCTCTTTATCTTTGAGGCATTACCAGTGAAATTTGTTTGGGATGATTAATTTCACTGACATCAAATAACAGATTTTTTTAAGCAATTGTTCCTGTGCTTAAGTAGAATAAAATTACCAAAGAGTAGGCCTTTTACCTTTCATGAAAAAAGGGGTTTCTAAAAAAACTATAAAACCACAGGCTTTTAAAGCCTTTTATTATATTCCTTTTACATAAACTTCTAACTTTAATATGTGGGCAGATTAAGGGATATCTTAATTTTCTTAATATGGAGTGTTTAATATGAGCATGTTCAGTAAGTCATATCAATGAAAATCATTAGCTAAAATAAAATAGTTCAAAGACTTAAAGCAAAAGGGCTTCTCAAGATTAAAAAAAAAAAAAGCAAGAAAAATGCTTACAAACCGTTCCTGTTCCCCAAAGCACTCTGCTCCACACAGGCCGAGAAGCGCACTTCACCGAACCTCTCTCTGCACCGAGTGAACACCAGACATGCAGGGTTAATGTGAGTCCACTCTAGTGCAGAATTAAAAAAAAAAAAATCAGGAACTGCAGCAATGTGGAAGCTAGAGACCCGGGCATCCGAAGACACCAGTGTTGTTCACCAGTGCTCTGGTTTCACTCCGGCTAGTTCTGCAACCTTAGGTTACCATCCAACACGAGCTTGTTATAAATCCTGAAAAGGTGTTAATATTCTTTCAGAGGCCTATTGAAAGAGCCAAAACAAAATGTGTTCTGTATACTGTATTTTAATAACTAAATGGGTAAAATTCCATTTAAACATTTTAAAATCTATTATGAAAAAGATTTTAAATTAAAGTGTCTCTTCCAAAGATAATGCTTGAAGCTTCCACAATCACCAGGAAATTCGCTGCAGCTCTCTGCTTGTGTAATCACTGAGTAGATGAACTATCAGCATCAACTATATGGCACCCCACAGCAGGCTGCCGAGGCTCACAAAGAGCTGTTCACTCCTCCTGCTGCTGCGGCCAGGCTGGGGCCTTAGAAGATGGCTCACTATCCCCTAGTCGGCTCTTTAGGACCTGACAATGCTGGAGCCATGTTCTCCTTGAGTGAGATGAAGACGGGGCTACCTGAGCCACACAGGACTTACAGGAATGAGAGCCATTTGTAGTACGTTGTGAACTTTTACTGAGCGCAGTGTGATCTGCTTACCCTAAAACTCTGCAAGGACTCAAGCACAGACCTCAGAAACAATACAGGACCTGCCGTCTCAGCGGGCAGAGCTTCGGAACTCAGTAAGGCCAGTGTCACTGCCCCTTCTTCCAAGAAAGAACTCTGCCACTTGATCACCCTGTCAACAGTTACACCTCCCCAACAGATATTGTCTGTTAAGTGACACACTTGATAAAGACATTCCAAGGTTTTACGGGCAAACACCCACATGAGTCTGAACATGCCAATGGATGTCAGCATTTCCTCAACCCTTTGAAATGTGTTATTCACGAGGGTTCACAAAAATAAAACTTCAACTAGACAATGGTGGTTGTAGATAAAATCATTTAATCAGTAGTCCATTCCATTCTAGTTTACATTCAGCCCTGGGGCAAGGGGGGGGGGAAATCACCAAACATTCAATTCAGAAAAAAAGAAAAGAAAAAAGAGGGAAATCACCTATTTCACAATCTCATCTGCATGCACATCTTTGCTTAGTTTCTGTTGGATGATAATCCATCTCTTCCCTGCGGGAATAAAGTCTTATCTGCTTTGTATATCGACATTTGTGGGGGAAAAAAACCCTGCAAACCAATAAATGAATTCTATAGTGCATCCCAAGGGAAACAGTGGCAGGGCTTGCGGAAGCCAAGCACTGCTACCATTACAACACGGGCAAGCGGGGGACCTGGAGCAGACCAGACAGACGCAGGACTAACACATCAGTGGTTTATGACAACTGAGGTTTTACAGCCAGCATTCAACTCAGGGATTCTCAGGGATGGGGTGAGTAGGCCCATCTTCTGATCCTCAGGGGCCAGGGCCAGCATGACAAACACAGATGCGACAAACAGCAGGTCCTCCTCCCATGCTTACTGAAGGAAGAATGAACACGAGCACAGGCAAGGTGTGTTTACTGCAGTCACACAATTCCACCCAAGAGCATGCCCACACTGGTGTACACACTTCCAAGAGCATGCCCACACTGGTGTGTATACTTCCAAGAGCATGCCCACACTGGTGTACACACTTC
>NC_022022.1:39859756-39869339 GCF_000317375.1 Microtus ochrogaster | reverse complement strand
CACTGGTGTACACACTTCCAAGAGCATGTCCACACTGGTGTACACACTTCCAAGAGCATGTCCTCACTGGTGTGTACACTTCTAAGAGCGCTAACAGCAGGGCAGTCACAGAAGGCTTTGTTACTTCACAGTGTTCCAAGCTCCCACACTTAGACGCCGCCCCTGCTGTCCCAGGACCTTTCAGACGGATCTACCCAGGGGAAGTTAACTGGATTCCAGGCACCAGTCTCATCATGCACCATAGAATACGTTCTCCTACAAAAACCAAGTTATTAAAAAGCCTTTCGACAACCTCACTTAGCTAGGAGAGGAGCCTCAGAATTCCTCCCAAATAACATACTGTATTCCATTATAAAACGAGGCAGACAACTTGCTGTGGACAGTCCTGTAAACCTAAGTCATCTAATATTTGCTTCTCTAAGAAAATACTCCTTTATTAAATCCTAGCCACGGTCTTCTCTGTCACTGATTTTTCTATTAGGCTTCTAATCATTGTAAAGTTACTTAAGAGAAGGAAACTATCTCAAGTTTTCAATTCCATTTTTAAGCTTTGAAAATTCAAAATGGGTATGTCAAGTATGTACAAACCAACTTGAGGTACAAAGTTTCAGATTTCTATATTGATAAACAATAACAATAATGATAAAGCACATACAATTACCAGGAGGCTTTCTAGCCGGGAGACACTGGCACCATCAATGGGGTCAGAGGACCAGCATGGCTGTGTTGCTGGCACATTGCAAAGGTCTGCAAATCAAGAGGCAGAGCCCTGGGAGCTTTCCCATTAACCCATACTCTCCAGCACAGCACACTCAACTCTCTGGGAAGCCTGGTGATCTGGGATCATTTTAAAATCGGAGTGGGCAGCAAAACAAGAGATGTATGGCTTTTGGCAGATTCGTGCACACCCCTAAAGCAGAGAGATCTGGTTCTCTTCCACAGTTTCCTTCGCACCTTAAAGTCTCAGGAATTTCTTTGTGGTATAAGAGCCTCAGCCTGTGCTGGAATGCAAACACAGCAAAAAAGCAGGTGTTCCTCTCCAGAAAACCCTCCTCATGGAATACAGCACAGTTATGATGAAAACCAGGAATGCTTCTATCTGGCCGAGGCTGTCATGGAGACAGACCCCTGTGGAGATGTGGGATGAATAATCAGAAACTACTTCAAAACTTTGATTGCCTTTCTTCAACAGTAAGGCAATCCTAGCCCAGCTGGGTTTCCTCCTCTGGACTACAGCAGTATCTCTGAAATGTCACATTTTAAAGAGTAAGGAAATGAGCATGCACCAGGCTGAAGGTGGCGACTCTCACACACAAGCTAGCTCCTTGACCTATGAGAATGGCTGCCAGCAAGAGGACGCTTAGTGGGCAGCAGTGCCTCCGCAGGCCGTGCTGTCTGAGCAGCCCCACACAGTCACCCAGTCCATGGACAACACAGTTTTCTCGTTTGGTAGCATGATGAATTTAATGCAAGAGCCACAAACAGGGGCAAGGAAAGAGAAAGGCGGACGGGACTAACCTGCATGGTTGAGCAAGGACTCATGTCGGCGTCTATGTGCAGAGACAAGCAGGGTGAGGCACTTAAAAGCTTTTGGATGAATCCATCCAGGAGAAGCCTGGCCTAGGTCTACATTTATTATTACTGTCATCACTATCAATAATAACATACTTCTCAGGAAGAAACATGCAGGAGAAACATGAGACAAAAGAGCCTAAGATTGTTCTGAAAATGAAATGACATGAGTGTCCAGAATGTCATATCTCAAATACAAAAGCCAATGTTTTACACTGTCTTATTTCTGTAGTAGTAGTATCTAGTTGAAAATTTTTTAATTACAAAATTATTGGCAATGATATAAAGCCCTGGCTGGTACAGATATTACTGTACTGGCACCCATTTGGTAAGGAAAATATCACCATCCAGCTATATTAAATATCCTTTATCATCCAAATATCTTAAACCAACCCTCATATACTATAATTCAAAGACACTTTTATCTTTCCCCCATTACTCCATAATCAATATTCCTCTTAGAAATAATAACATTCACATATATAAAATAAAATATAATGCTTTAAAAATCTCAAAAATGTAATGTTAGTAGTTCTAGTTGTCATGGAGTTGCTTTGAATTTTTATTGCCCAGATGGCTTAAAAATAAAATCTTAAATGTCAGGTGGCAGTTGTCCTAGCACATCTGTAAACGCAATGCCACTGAAGACACTGGCATTAAACACTACACTCTAGCATTGTGTGGAATTTTAACCTTAAAGCCTCTTAACATAATCATGTATATCTATGTACAGAACATACATAAATTTTACTTTATGTAAAACATGAAAGAGGTAATCCCAAAATCACACTAAACATAATAAATATAGAACTTGCTTTGTTAAAAATCTACAGTATACATTCAAGTAAAGGCTAAACTTTCAATGCCAACCATATTTGGGACAAAAATTTAATGTTTTCAATAATCGGTCCCCTAAAAGTGCTATTCTCAATACCTGGAAGAGGAAATTCATTCTAGTGCTTCTGTTCCCATCCAAACACACACTCCTTTAGTCACAGAGCCGGCGGCTTCTGTCACTAACACACACCCAACGCCTTTGCATCCTTTTCAACAGCTTAGCATTGCAGCTCTTTGGGGGAAGACGGGGTCCAGACAAACCACCCAGACCATCTTCAATTAGATGACTGACTTTATCACACACCCTGTTTGACTGAGACGTGAACGCATCCGGATGCACAGTTCAGCGAGAGCACCGCCGTCTGTGCATCTAAGGTAAGTCGTCTCTCTCCACGTGAGAATTTGTGTAGGTCGAGGAGCAGCCACTGTAGCAACCTTCCCGTGAGCTGGGTCTCGACACCACGCTCCACTTCTGATTCGTACATTCTCGTCCAGCCTCATTTGGTTTAGTTTCTTCAGGAGTTATATTCAGCACATTGATTGAACTCCTGGAGGAAATAAGATAAATCTTAATAACTAATTATCTGCTCCTTGTTTAGAGCAGACAGATGTTCCTGACATTTCAAGTCTGACTGTTGTTTGTCTGCTAACAATACCTTTTGGGAAGCCACTTGACAAGAGAAGGCGGCACACTTAGAGCTGGCTCTATTTGAGACTTTCATCTAGTCACTAGGTACAGGCCTGAGCAGGAAGATCTTCCCAGGGCAGATCAAGGCTTTCCTGTGTTCACAGGATAACCTGATCCAAATGAACACCATCCCCTGTCTCACCTTCCACAGTGCCTCCTGACTATAGTACTGACCACAGTCTGCTTCCCGTGAAGAAAAGCAGAGTACAAGCAAAATGCTTGTGTCTTTCTTCCCCCTCCTCTTAATGTTTGTCCTGTAGCTCTTAGATTATTGACATAGAAATACAGACTAAATTATTCTATAAAATGATATGTTTGGGTTTAAACTGCTTTAATACTTTCTCCGTAGGCAGAAATCTACTTTATCACCCTGAGGAAGTGGTTTTTCTTGGCTCTTTGCCTTTCAATCAAGGAAACTTAAACTATGTACTCTGAAAAACTATAAAAATGGCATTTTCCAATATTTAAGTGACTCCTAATAGGAGTCACCCCTGTCTGTCTTCTAAGGCAGGATCTCACTAGGCAGCCCTGACTAACTTAGAATTCACTGTGTAGACCAAGCTTGTCTCAGACTTTGAGAGATTCACCTGCCTCTGGGTCTCCTGAGTGCTGGCATGAAAGCTGTGCACCATCATGGCTGGTCCAGAAGTCCATACTTTAAATTGTTCTCCATTAGATTTCTATATCTAGTACAAAGCCTCACACACTGGGAACCTCTGTGCATGCAGATTTCTCTCCAAAGCCTCTACTGTCACAAATACTATACGTAACAACTTCTCCTAAGCAAGCCAACACTGACCATTTTAGAAGTATGCGACACAGCCGTTTAAAACCAAATACCTGTGTTCAGACACACAGGAGCGTGTCTGGCAAATGTCTGAAGTAGAAGGTGAAACAGGTAGAGACTTAGTCAATTTCGATGTGCAAGCTGGCGCCCCGTTAGCCACAGCATGTGGCTTCTTCTGCCGTGGCCGTGAGTGCACTATAAGATTGTCTGGATCAGAACCTGGTTTTTTGGAGTAAGGGAAAGAGCAGGGCACACGGTAAAACATCAGACACAATAAAGACAGACAAGCAGGATTAATCATTGCAATTTGGAGTGGGATTTAAGAAAGAACAAATTAATTGCCAACTCTGAGGCATATTCTGCAACTAGAAGAATCTAGCTTAAAAATGGTTAATAGCTAAAATCATGAATCTCAAAAATATGGTATTATTATACACTCACAAAAATGCCTTGATATATGCAAGGTTCTCCTATGAGCTCTATTGTGACTTCAGTAAATAAAACACTAAGTTGATTTTGGGGACCAGGGTACAATTCCTTGTTGAACTCCGGGGTTCAATCACCAGCACTTGAACACACAGGCGGGCAGAGATTAAAAACAGAAAAGGCTTCCCTTGGACTAAGGCTTCCCACAGACAGACAGACAGACGGCCCTGTGTGCGAGTGCACGCAGAGTCCACAGCTCGGGAGCACTTACTTCCTGAGAAGGCACCGAGCAGCTTCACATTTTCTGAGCTGTGGGGGTCAAAGGTCGTCATGTTTAAAAACTGCTGTTTTAACCAGCTGGCTCTTTCCTCTTCAAACGCCTTTCTCTAGGGTAACAAACAAACCACAGAGTTGGCGATTACTCCACGTCATTCCCTAACTTCTCCAGCTGTTTTCTCTCTGGCCACCTGAATGCTTTTTGTATCAAGTAGTTGCCTAGAAACTAAAAGACACATGAGAAAAGAATATTTAAAAAATAAAAATTTGGGGCTGGAGAGATGGTGCCATGGTTAAGAGCACTTAAGAGGACCTGGGTTCAATTCCCAGTACCCACACGATGGCTCACAACCGTCTGTACCATCAGTTCCAGGGATGTAAGGACAAAAGGGTCTTCTGGCCTCTGAGGACACCAGGCACACAGGGTCCAGACACATACAATAGAGACATACATTACGTTAAACACCCTCATACATAAATAATAACTTTTCAACAATTTAAATAATAGAAAATCATAGCTTTTACCAACTACACCAACAACTCTGGGTTTCACCTGAGCAGAGTATCAGCCGCATTTCTGAACACAAAGAACACATGACCATAAAACTGGTATCAGAAAATACCCTGCTTCATAAGTCAGCCACTTGGAAGGGACTTCTGATTACATCGGGCATTTCTTTCTCCACTAGCAGTCTGTCGTGGCCACTGCTCCTGAGCCACAAGAGGGCAGACACAGGGTGCACCAACGTGGCCCCCTCTCTGGTCAGCTGATGACTCCTAACTCACATCTCTGTGTGTCCCCTGTGTCGACAAGCGGACATGTTCTCAGAGAGCTGGAGGACACTCTTGTGGCCTGAGGAAGACAGCTCCTGATGGAAGAGACTTTGCAATTGTGGAGGAAATCGGTGTTAGGCCTTAAAGTAACCAGGACTCATAAATAAGAGTTTGGACCCAAGTGTCACCAGACAGCAAAGAAAACCAATGGCAGATGAGGAAAAAAGCCATGACAGGAAACTAACTGCAGATAACAATGTTTCAAGAGTTCTGAAAATACTGTCACACACATCAGAGATTCATAAATGCACACAAAACAATAACAGTGCACAAAGAAAATGAAAATTACAAACTCTGAAATAACAACTCAGCGGCTGAAGTAAACAATAAAACTGATCCTGGAAACAGTTTGACGACATAAGAGAAAATCCAGAACTTAGAACCAATGTCAGGGGAAACAAGCAGAAGAAAAACATCTAAACTGAAGACATTAGATTCTTCTGGATGAAAAAAACTAAGACGTATCCTGGCAAAATTAGGAACTACGAAAATCCCATAAACTTCCACAAAAGGGCTTGTGGGCTAGTGCCCCACAAAATTACCTACAAAGTAACAAAGGTCATGTTGTCAACTAACCTGCCCTCAACAACAAAAATTAAAACGAATAATTCTTTCAATTAATTCTTGAGGTGAAAGCTAGAAGTTAAAATTAAACACCCAGCTGATATAATTTAATACAGTTTTAGATATTCCAGTGTTCAGATTGGTTGTCACTATGTCATGTTTCATTTTAAAAGGTGATGTAAGACGGTGACATTGACTTCACAAGGAAAGCACAAAGGGGACTAACCTGAGTGGCAGGAACACAGTCTGACTCAGCAGATTACAACATCAACACTAGGGAGGGATACCGCTTTCCCGGCAGGCAAAGTCTTACTACGTATTCAGGGCCAAGACTAGCTTGGTGGCAGAAGGATTGCTTTGCATGTATGAGGCTCTGGATTCAGCCCCCATCATTTATGTGTTCAAATGTATTATTTGTTTATAGGATGAATAATATCACATAATTATATTATCAACATTATTATCTGGTTTTCAATTTTTAAGTGCCAATTTAGACAAATCACCTTACTTATAGGTATTCTATAGTATAGGGCAGAGTATAAATGTGATAGCCCTTGGACAATGGAAACAATCTCAACGTGAAGGGGCGAGTAAGAGAGGCAGGGAAAAGCTAAGAAGAGGGTTTAGCTTGACATGATGGCATGTGCCTTTAATCCCCACACTCAAGAGGCGGAGCTCTGTGAGTCCAGTTTTTATTTTACGTGTATGAATGCCTACACGTGCCTCTGAGCACATGCGTGCCTGTGCCCATGGAGGCCAAAGAAGGCCTCCTTCCCTGGAAATGGAGTTAGCTTTAGATCCCTTGGAAATGGAGTTACAGACAATTGTGAGTGCTGGGATCCAGCCAGGGTCTTCTATAAAAGCAGAAAGTGCCCTCTCTCCAGCTCTGAAATGGGATTAAAACCTTGTGCTACCACACCGAGCTCCCAGTAGACATTTCTTTTAATCTGTGGTTATATCTAAGGGATACACTTGGAGATAAAGAGGACACTGTCTCACTCCATAATATTTTGTATAGTCAGCTGAGTTTTAAAACCATATGGGATCGCTGTGTCTGTAATTTTTGAAAGGGCCCTAAGGAGACAATGCATTGCTGACAGAGTGCAACCCGTGGACAAACCGCTAAGTGCTACCCATTCCTCTTCAAGTCTGAGAAACACTGTCTTTTGCTGTGCTTTCTGCACTATGAAACAAGGTTGATGCTGGTATTATCTTCTGGTACCACATGTATGCACAATGGATAAGAGACAGGTGCCCAAAAGAAACTGAAAATCTAACAAAAGATTATCCATATGCTCAGCCTCCCTTCAATTTCCAGTTACTCGTAATATACAGGCTTCCAGGCCTTAGCACAACTGACTCCATAATGGAAGTGCCACTCAGGCCATGAAACAAAGACCTAATCCTTCAAAGTCCATAGTCTGGGAATCTCTCTAAACACATTAACCTTGCTTTTTCACTTCTGTGGCTCTGCTTCCGGCTAACTGTTCTTGCTAACTGAAGTATGTCAACCCAAGATTTGGTTTTTGTGCTTAAAAACTCAGCCTGAGGAAGGGATCCCAAAAATACAGTGGTCACTGGCTGGATAATAAAGACTTTCTATTGGCTTAAATCCATGGAAGTCTTCTCAGGTAGATCCCCACATCAGTGAGGTGCCCGTGTGACACTCAGATAAAATGACGGCAGAGCCAAGTTGGACCCAGGAGCGTGCACCTGCACACCATGCCCAATGCAGTGGCACTGAGAGCTCACCTCCAGCCCCAAGCGGATCGCAGCTTCTGTAAAGCTTCGTCTTTCTCTCTCAAAATTCTTTTTTTGCTCTTTAAAAAGCGACCACTCTTCTTTGAGGCGTTCCTTTTCTTCCAGCAAGTAACAGTCTCGCAACAGTGAGGTGGTGTCGTCGTCACAGGCGGTGGCCAGCTGCTGCTGTTCAGGGTTAAACACGAGAAGTCAGGAAGCCCACACAGCTCACACACATTCAAGGGAGGGTGAAGAAGACAGGTCAAAGCTTGGCCACGGACATAAACTATGAAGAATCAGTCAGCCATTGAAAACCTGCTCCCCAAGTGCTGCTTCCTTTGGCAAAGAAGGGAGCAAGTGAAAAAGGGGTGCAACTTATTACTACTGCTGTGCAGAATTCAACTCTGCAGACCTTGGGCGATACAGGAGCAGGAATCTAGCAGGTTCAGGAACACCCTGAGGACACTGCCACTTACCTGCAGGAGCTGCTGCTGAGCTCGGATCATTTCTTTACACTGCTGGATCTCCAGCTCCAGCTTCTCAGTCTCTTGCTCATGGTCTTGACGTGAGATGACGTCCTCATCAAGGCCTTCCATGTGGACCTTTGAAACTGACAGAATCCCATCTGCTGTTAGTCTGTTGTCACCTGACACAGCCAGGCTTATCTTGGAAGAGGGTACCTCAGCTGAGAAAAGCCTCCATCAGACTGCTCTGTGGGCAAGCCCATAAGGCACTGTCTCTAGGAATTTTGCTTTGTTTTTTTTTTTTTTTGTTGTTGTTGTTTTTTGTTTTTGGAGAAAGGGTTTCTCTATAGCTCTTGCTACCCTGGAACTTGCTCTGTAGATCAGGCTGGCCTTGTAGGAGGGCCCAGCTCAGTGGGGTGGGACCACCACTGTGAAGGTGGTCTTATGCTGTGTAAGAAAGCAGGCTATGGAAGCCATGAGGAGCGAGCCAGTGAGCAGCACTGCTCCGTGGCCTCTGCTCTGTTTCCTTCATGATGGCCTGTGAGCTGTAAGGTTAGGGTGACCTCTTTCCTCCCAAGTTGTTTCTGGTCATGGTGTGTATCAAGACTAGAAGCCCTGACTAGAGCAGCCAAAAACCAGCACAGGTTTTGTGGACACACACTGGTCTTGAACAGACATTTCAAAAAAAAAGTCTCCCAAATTTTCCCCTCCTGCTCTTCCCACAGGTTTTGTAAAAGGAAGTTATTTTCTTTAGCACTTTACATTTTCCTCAGTCGTAACAAAATGAAATGTTTTAAAGCAAAACAACTCCAAGTTCTGACAACTACACAGTTATACAATTTTAGGGCTAAATAGATTTACAAATAAGCATTGCTGCCAACATTTAACTTATAAATCACACTTATTCAAAACTATCATGAGATTAATAGTATGCCTCACTGTGCCTCTGGTTCTTGCTACCCAGTCTTCAGGAGCTACCGGCCCAACCACAGAAGAATGCTAACAAACCCCACGGATGGATAAACTGTTTCGATGGCGACAGAAAGATACTAACGACTGTGTGTGCTCACATTAACTCCTACAAAACTAGAGTCCAGCAGCTGCTTAATAAACAGTGATGACGAACGATGTCATCTGTGCACCCACAGCACTGATGCGACAATCCAGTTTTCACAATCTCAATTTATTTTATGTAGACTTCATTTACTAAATAGAGATCTTAGTGTTGAAGAAATGGTGGGGGTTAAAAGTGTACTCTGCTCCTGTAGTGATGTGGGAATGATTTCTTATTAATAAAGAAACTGCCTAGGCCCATTTCATAGGCCAGCCCTTAGGTAGGCGGAGAAAATAGAACAGGATGCTGGGAGAAAGAAGTTGAGTCAGTGAGTCGCCATG
>NC_022022.1:39851032-39856902 GCF_000317375.1 Microtus ochrogaster | reverse complement strand
CATAAGCTAAGCTAGCCATGTGGGCGGCTGGGCGCCTGGGACTCAGCCCCGCCGCTCATATTTCAACACTGTAGAAGTCCCATGTTCCGTTTCTAGAAGCCATGCTAGGGGCTTATAACTATGTGTAACTTTAGCTCCAGGGGAGCCAACACCTCTGGCCCCCACAGGTACCAACAGTCACATGATATACCCATATACAGACACACAAACACATTAAAATGATAAAAATAAAAAATAAAAATTTAACTTTCCTGACTTAAAAGCACACAGACTTTAGTACATATAAAATGGTTCCCCTTCATGTTCTTGCATTCCAAGTTAGTCAGTTCACTACGGAGCTGCCTGGGGACACAGCATCAGGACAGGAGTGATGCTTGCTGCTCTCTAAGGCTTGCTCTGGAGTCAGGGGCAAACCAGGCAGAAGGGGACACTCAGAACAGCAGGCAGCCTGTGACCAGCAGCTCTGAGCCCCACAGCGCGGCTGTCCAGCTGTCCGTGCGACCAGACAGCAACAGCTTATGTCACAGCCCACTGCACATGCACGGGGCAGTAGTCACCTTGGTTATCAAGTTTCTCTACATGACTCTTCAGGATTCTCCACTGCTTCCTGATGCTGTTTGTAAGCTGCTCTCTCACGGTATCACAGGAAAGGCCCCATCCACTCTCTCTGCTTGGCTCCCCAGCATCATCTTCAATATCAGAGATGACCTACAGCCCAGGGGGAACAAAAGGAAAGAGCAGTGACTTACAATGGCTTCACACCCAGGCAGACTGAGACAGTCTCTCTACCCATTACCTAGTACCTTATAAACACACTCCTAACATTGAAGACAGAAACTCCCAAATTCACATCTCTTCAACTTTGACTCCACAGAGCTGTCTGAGGGGAGGCAGATGCTGTCTGTGCCATGCTCTGTTACCAACCCTGCAGGAAGGTAAACTTGGGCTCAGGGTCACACAGCTGGCAGGTGGGGCTGAGATGGGTCAGTTTGTTTCTGTTAGACTGTCACAACAAATGACCCTTTTGAGATTATCTACGGAGTCAAACGAGCAATCCCAATTCCCTCATCATTTTATGTTCAACATGCTTTTCTTTTAATTGTAGCAAGACATGAAATTATAGGAAAATGTGCCAATGTTGATTAACTTACCACAGAGAAATAATACTAAATAGTCTTTATTTATTACTAACTTCCAGGAAGGTCAAAATCCTTGACTATGAAAAATACCCTCAGGAGAAAGGGGGCAAAAAAAGGTAAAGAAAGAGGAGTCATTAGGCCCCTCCCTCACAGACAAGCACAGCAGGAACAGAGGGGGGGGCCTAGATGTGCTGACTGGGGTACCAGAGATCCTGAGCAGAGCAGCTGACTAAAGCTGGCAGAAGGCCCAGAGGCAGCTCTTGCCATCATGGGCCTGTAACCCATCTCAAAGCCTCTGAGGCTACATGCCAAGCATCCTCCCCAGAGGTGCAGGACCTGAGCACTTGGGAGTTAAGACATTCTAAGATTTTAGTCTCTCTCTCCTCTCATGCCCCAACCCGTGTGTGTGTGTGTGTGTGTGTGTGTGTGTCTGTCTGTCTGTCTGTCTGTATGTTAGCGGTGGGACGAAAGCCTAAACATGAACTGTATTCCAAATGCACCTGGTACACACAATCTGAAAGCAGCTGACAGACCCAACTCAAACTGTCATCTTCAGATTTTAACACTGTGAACTTAGGTTCCCAAGGCAGGTGCTTCAGTCAAGCAGGCTTTCTCCGTGCTTGCTACCGTGAGAGCATCTAGTCTGGAAGAACCCTCCACAGCCACTCTCTCTGTGGTGTCTTCTTTGACTGAGCGAGAAGAGTCACCACACTTGTCACAGGTGGTCACCGTTTCTCTACATGCATAGCCCTTCCCAAAATGTTTCTTGAGAAACTGTCGCCATCTTCGTTCTGTCTTTTTGGGACTTAGAACACAATGAGCTTCAATAAAGGCATGGACTGAATATTTCTTTAGTTCCACAGAGACTACATAGAGTGAAGACTGTCACACACGGCACGAGACTGTCACACACGGCACGAGACTGTCACACACGGCACGAGACTGTCACACACGGCACGAGACTGTCACACACGGCACGAGACTGTCAGACACAGCATGACGACTGTCACACACGGTGTGAACACGGTCACACAGAAGTGAAGACTGTCACACACAGTATGGTGGTTGAGTGCAGATACAAATCCAACTACTGTGCCTCAGTTTGCTCACATCTAAGATGGGTACAATTAAATAATAGTCAAATGATTATAACATTATAAGCATCGTAATTCTGGAAATCATTTCCAGGAGAAACATGAAGGAGGTGATGCTCATGAAGTACCAGATGGTGGTCCCCAGTGATTTCCAGGATGTGCCTGAAAATGCGCAGGGCAGTTTTCAGTTGTCACAGTGACTACAGGGGCAGAGCAGTGTGTACTCCCCAACACTGTTACCGCCCTCACTGAGTTACCCAGCCAGAGTCTGACTTGTGCGGGCTAGCATCCAAGGCCAGTGTTAGAAACACTTACAACAGCGCCTGTGCCATCTTCTGCTCTTTCCCTGGGTTTCTTCTTCTGGGGAGAGAGAAGGGAAATCATCTCCTTCTTCATCTGCTGGAGGACCTTCTTCAGCTCGGCATTCTCCATCAGGATCTGCTTCTGGCGGTACTCATAGTCATTCAGCAGGGTTTTGTACATTTCATCTTCATTCCTGGGGAGAAACCCAGGATGTGAGAACACGTACTGACAGCAACCCCAGCTACCACTGTCACATCACATGGCTATACCTGGCTTCTGTTTTATCGGTCCTCCACGAGCCTCGTTTTCCATCAGCTCGACCCACATAGTTTAAAACGTCCATGGCTACAAATGTAAGCACAGAACACAATCAATCTCTGTACCGTGTGCTAAAAACTCTACTACACCTGAGACACACGAGGGACTGACCCTGACCTGGCACATAAGTCAGGACCCCTCACTTCTTCCCTGGCTGGGGAATGAAATGACCCTCGAGCTCTTAAGGACAGAGGCGTGTGCTCACTAGTGGGAGCTCAGTGTCACTATTAACTACCACTCTTGACACAAAGCTTTCCTAGAACTCATCGGCCTATTTACATACTGTTAGGGGAACCTGCCCTGCAGTGGCAGAGGGCAACACTAAGCTCACTGTCTGGCACTTACAGAGAAGGCCTGGCCTGGCCTGCCTTGTTAACCACAACACTGCTCTTGACAGTACTAATGTTCCATCTTCCCCAGATGCAGACAGATCGTTTGGCATAAGAAAAGTTATTCTAATTTTGAACTAAGATGAAACCTATCATTTCTAACTGGGTTTGGGATAAGAAACGGCAACTCACCCCAAACTGCTGCTGCTGACATTTACAAAGCTAACTCTAAAATCCCTCCTTTTGACATTTAGGAGCCATGTGACGCTTCCTATCTCCTGTTCTCTCCATACCCAGCATATTAAACACACACGTGTGTGGTGGTCTCAAATGTTTGAATACTTGGTCCCCAGTTGGTGGAACTGTTTGGGAAGGGTTAGGAGGTGCGGCCTTGCAGGAAGAGGTGTGTCACTAGGGGTGGGCTTTGGTTCTTACTGCTTCATAGTTTGTCTCAGAATGTAAGCTCTCAGCAATGCTCCAGCACCATGCCTGTCTGCCTGCGGCCATGCCCCCTGACATGATGGGCACTACCATCTGAGACTGTAAGCCCCAATATACTCTCCCCTAAGCTGCCTTCGTTACTGTCTTACAGCGACAGAGAAGTGACTAAGACAACATGGAACTAGTGATGCAAACTAAAACCCAGTTTTGTTTTCTCCACAAATCAGTTCTCTCAATTTGTAGTTTATAGGAAATACCTCAATTCTAGAGCCACTTAGAACTTAGAGCGTACGAAGACACTCCACCGCCACGCTTAAGGGCACATCCCCGCAGCTGCTCCTCCAGTGCCATACCTAGTCTCTTGTCCTTCTTGTTCATAACAAGCTGATGCAGCCGTTCCTTTAGCTTATTGTATTCACGCTCCTTCCTCTTCATGTCATGATTATACTGAGTAGCCCGACTGGCTATGATATTTTGTAATTTTTGTACCTGAAAGCAAAAATACTTTCTATCAAACAAGTATTGATAAACCAGCTAAAATCCATAAATTCAAAAGGCAAAGCAAGTCCTATGCCCATCTTCCCACCAATGAGTTTTTACTTCTAACCTGATTCTTCCTTTGTTATAGCCAGAGGAAAGCACCTAAAAACACAAGGTGAAGGACAACACACAGTGGTACAGGGCTGCCAGCAGCTGCTTTCTCTCTGAGCAGCAAGCACCGGGAGCCGAGCTCAGGGATGTTCTTCTGAGTCTGCCATCCTGTGCATGCGAGGCCAGCGCTTACTGCTGACCACACTCTCAGACTGCCTTTCACTTCAAGGCAGGGTCTCACAGAGCTGTCCACACTGGGCTTCACTCTCCGTTTTCCTGCCCACCTCCTTAGCAGCTGGGATGACAGGCCAGTGCTATCAGGCTCAGCTGGTATACTCTGTTCTTTAGAGTCGTTTCCAACCATGACCACAGAATGTGTTAGCTTACTCCATCCCAAAAACAAACCACCATCAAGCAAAATGCAATAATCAACACATTACATCAAAATTTCCTACGCAGTAACTTTGGTTAGATAATCACTGTTCTCTTTTAAACACTAATTAAACAGCATAAAAAGAAATCTATTTGTTCATGGGCTTTTTAAGAAATAGATTCCTGGGGCTGAAGAGAAGGTTCAGTAGTTAAGAGATTTGCTGCTCTTACAGAGGACCTGGGTTCAATGCTCAGCACCTACAAGTTGGCTCACAACCACCTGTAACTCCAGTTCCTGGGGATCCAATCTTTTTTTTTGGCCTCTGAAGGCACCAGCCATGAATGTGGTACACAGACATGGAGGTGAACCCCCATACAAAAATAAAATAAAGTATAAATAAAACAGAAATAAACTCCCTTTTAAGTCCCTTAAAGAATAAAACATTAAAGTAATATTTTTATAGCTATTATTGACAGGGCTCACAGGACAGAACAAGGAAGCCTGGCGGTTTGCTCTCAGACGCATCATACATAAATAACACCTCCAGGACACTAGCGCTGTAGCTCCACCCTCCACACAGCTGCCACCAGCTAAAATAAGAGGGCTAGGTACCTATTAAGCAAAGATTAGAATTAGGGTATTTACAGTTAGAAATTAAATTTTTAATATGAACTGTCATAGCTTTGTGCATTCTAGGTAATCTACTAAGGTTAATCTTTGCTAGAAAAACGTAACATTTAAGATTGTGCGAGAGGGGGAAAGGAGATAGTTTAGTGGTAGGTAGAGGCCTTGCCTAGCATGCATGGGCCCTGGTCAGGTGCGAGCCAGAGAGGACTTCACTGTAGAGGGAGCCCTTGCTGAAGCGAGGAGCAGGTGGGAAGGGGTGAGCCGTGCATCCCTGGCAACACTGAGGAGACAAAGGACGAACATGCTGAGTTCTCGTGGGCCCTCATGGGAGGGACTGCCTGCTGCCAGCAATGGATTGAGGTACTAAGTAAGAAAACCTTCTTGGGCAGTGGTGGTGCACACCTTTAATCCCAGCACTCAGGAGGGCAGGGACAGGCAGATCTCTTTGAGTTCAAGGCCAGGCTGAACTACAGAGCTAGCTCCAGGACATCTAGAACTGTCACACAGAGAAACCCTGTCTCAAAAAAAAAAAAAAAAAAAAAGAACCAAACAAACAAAAAAAGCAAACCTTCTTGGAGCAGGGCAGACGACAGGCACAGAAGTGTCCACCACGCTGGTGTGACACAGACAGGCACAGGAGTGTCCACCATGCTGG
>NC_022022.1:39842785-39850802 GCF_000317375.1 Microtus ochrogaster | reverse complement strand
TGCTGGTGTGACACAGACAAGGATAGGAGTGTCCACCATGCTGGTGTGACACAGACAAGGACAGGAGTGTCCACCATGCTGGTGTGACACAGACAGGCACAGGACTGTCCACCATGCTGGTGTGACACAGACAGGCACAGGAGTGTCACACCAGGGTGGTGTGACACCAGATCTTTTTTAAAGCCGAGTGGCCATTACGTCACAATCAGCAGTTCGGCTCAGGCATGGCCACAGAGACTCACCTCATCCTTCTCATTCTTCAGGAGCTGATGCAGATTCCTGTTTTTGCACTGTAACTGTCTGTCTCTCTCCTGAAGCCCAATCATCTCTCGCCTCGAGGTTTCCAGCTGTTCCTGGAACATGAAATGAGCCATCTGAGTGAAGCCAACAGGAGTCAGAGTCCACAGAAGTGCAGTGACGGAACTCATACTAACCTGGAGCTGGAGCCCAACTCCAGTGGCACACGGAATGTTTACTATCAAGTCTGATGTACAAAATCACATGCCTTAGTTGCTCTAGTCCACTCCTCACAGGAACGGCCTCAGTCACTGCAACTCAGCGTGCATCACTGTGCAGCACAATGGCACTCAGCAAACGGCACACAAACAGAAGAGCACTGTCCTCCAGGGTCACAGATCTGGATCAGCCCGATTAGCATCCACGCCCTAAGAGGGCTCAGTCATTGGAGCATGCACAGCTCACAGCCCTAGAAACCACTAAGTTCCTTCTCCAGCCTGTAGGGTCTCCCACTAGCCAAGACACACAGTGGGGTGCTCTCCCTGTCCTTCAGGCAAACAGGATGTACAAGGAGCTAAAGCACTATTGCAGAGACAGCGTTTGCACCAGGTCTGAAGACAGACAAGGTACATCGGGCAGCAATGGGCTGAAAGGTGCATGTGGCACGAGGATCTGTGACACTTGGTTAGAGCATCCCCAAATGTGTCTGGTGCTCACGAGCAGGGCGGCACACACTGCTACCCTGCAAATATTATAGAGACTGTGCTCTCCTGCAGCATCCAGAGAGTCAAGGTTCTCCGGCTTTCTTATCTGTCTTAGAAGGGGTGGGAAGGAAGAGGGCCAAGGACCAGTAGATGGAAAACCCCAAGGAAGCCAATTGCCAAGGGCATACACATGCACACAAAGGCTCTGTTCTCACAAGCAGGGCTTTATATAGAATACTGGGGGAAAACATAATGTAACTCTAATGTAAGTCTTTCCTATACCATGATTTAAACACTTGTTCACTTTTCTCAGGGGAGAATGTATTTCTTATAGAAAAACATAGAAAAGCTTTTTATAAAGAAAAGAAACCAAACCAAAACTGGCAACAACATGTATATGTGAAGGAGGCAGTCCAACGGCCTGTTCAAGTACCTTTGCCTTTCTACACAGAAGGGTGGCAAGGGAGGAGCCCAGGGAACTGCAGTCTCCCCTGCAGCAGGGGACTTCTTGCTGTCAGCAGCTGTCTGCCTCGCTCCCCTCCTGTGCTCTGCTCTTTGGTTCACATACCTTGGGAATGTTTTCCGTGGGGTCAGCATGTTATGAAGCACCTACTTTATCAAGCAAGACTGGAAGAGGAGAGTACCCTGATTTTCCTCAGAACTCTTAAGTTCCTAACTTAGTTTCCTAACTTGCTACAGCTTCAACAAGTCACTAAACAACAAAACCAAGGCCTTTACACAGACAGCAAGAAGCAGAACCATCAACGTGTGCAAATTACTTGAAAGCATTCCTAAAGGAGCATCAGGCCTTAAACGCAGCTCCACCCGTGCACTGTGCCCGGGGTGAGCACTGCCGCAGGAGGACAATAAGGTGTACCTTAAGTTTGCTGTAGCAGCTCTGCAGGTGGTCCATGTCACTGCCCAGCTTCAGGTTCTGGGTTTCCACACTCTCCTGGGCCAGAAGGTTCTTCCGCTGAAGCACAAGTAACTCATTCATACAATTTAAAACAGCAACTATATTTAACTCTCTCTTTGTCTCTTTACTTTTGGATTCTTCATATAAGGAAGGAAAACCGAAGGTAGTCAGTTCCTGAGAGGAGAAAATGTACTCTTAGCAGCTGGATATCTCTGGGAAAACGTCCTCATAGGCAGGATGTTTCAGTTTGGCAGGAATGAGCTACTGTACCCCTTGTGATAAGCTGGTAACAATGTTGATCCTCAACACTGCAGAGTTGACCAAAGTCACCCTGACACAAAGCCAACCTCACTCCGTGCACTGTGGGGCCATCCCAGAATGTATGCAGACTTGATAACATCAGGCAGCATATAATATACAGTTAGCAATTTGTCGACTGGATCTTTCAGTATGTACGTTAATTTTTTTCAGTGAATTAATGTATAACTTAGTGAAAAGAAAAAAAGTTAAAAAAAATTCCTAGATCATTAATATTAAATATTCAGAGAACAAAAACTTAAACAACTTTAAATTCTCTGCTGACCAATCACCCATGACCTGGCATAAGTTCTCCAGCTTTGTTATCAATGAAACGAGGGCTGGACAGCCCGCATAGGATCCTGGGACAGAAGGCATCCAGCTGGGCAAGCACAGCACTCAAACCTGTGTCAACGCAGATGCTCCCACAGTCTCTGCAGACCTAACGTTTAGTCTTGGCCACTACATAATGACACACTCAGGTTGGCACATGCTTTTCTTGTAGCTTTGATATTTTCTGGTATATAACATGACTTATACTCTTCTTACAAAAAAAAAAAACCAACCACATTACCTGGTCAAGATATGAAATGCTTTGTTCAATGTTCTCTTCTGTGCAGAAGGCACTGACAACACCGTGCACATTCTTTGATAAAGGTATTGAAGAGCATAGCACTTGCTGGGAGTATAAACTTGATGGAGACATCTTCGTTTCTGAGGTATATTGAGAGAGATTTTTGCTTTCTGAAAATAAAAAAAGCACTCAAGCAATTAAAAAACTACCATAATCTCTATTACCAAATATTCTGAATTACACATAAAATTAGAGCAAAATACTTTTGTGTGACATATATATATACATTTTTACTTTTTACAAAGAAGAGAAAATGACACATTACATTAATGTTCTTTCCTGATAGATACGTTAAAATGGATTCACAGCTTAACTTCCACTATTGATTTTAAAAATAGGAAAAACATACTTGTCCATGCCATTCAGTGTACGTGACTCAAAGAGTTAGACTGAAGGAGCCAAAACATGTATTTCAAATGTGTAAAATTTCTCTCAAAAATAGTAATAAATAATCTATTGCCCTCTTGGCTTTTTATAACTTTACTGGAAATGAACACTGGGTGCGTGCTAACCACTGATAGCTGACATCACATCTGCCATGTCTGTGGTTTTCTCATTAATCCCTCTGTGATGGCGTCTGCTGTTCGGACTCAGTTACCTGCACACAGACTGGGATCTGTAACAGTCATCCAATCTCCCATAGCAATTTCCAGAGCCAGGATACCTGAGGAGGTGGTTCAGTGCTGAAACATGTACAAGGGCTTCTGGCGCTCTACGTGAGCATCTCCTTAAGAAGCAAGGGACAGAAGCGTCAAATTTAAAAGGCGAGACCCAATGAGAGCAAAAAATAGCTTGTACGTTCTTTGAGTTTCATTTCATTTCATTTTTTTATGCAGATAAATGTTTTCCCTGAATTTGTATGTGCCCCATATGCATGTCTGGTGTTCACAGAAGTCAGAAGAGGGCATCAGGTCCTCTGAAACTGGAGTTAGAAATGGTTGTGAGCCACCATGTGGGTGCTGGGAACTGAATCCATGCCCCTGTCAATGGCAGCAAGGGCTCTTAACCACGGAGCCAGCTCTGTAGTCCATTATGTGCCCCTCTGTGACCAGCTGTCTAGGCTCCCACCTCTGACCTGCCACATGATAGACCATAACCTGGAATTATAAACCAAATAGACCCACTTTTCCCAAAGATGATTTTCATCAGGATGTTTAATTACATCAACAAAAATGCAAACTAGAACACAGAGACACACAGGCTGTGTGTGTGGGGTGTGTGTGTATGTACCTGCATGAGTGCAATACAAATAATATGTATTTGTATCAAAATTAGAGATTTCCCAAGACACATGGTACCCGATCTGACTCTAAGGGTATAGGACTCTAATAGGAAATATTTCTGCATCATATCCAAGAAATGGGAGGACACGTGGGACACTGTGGGCAGCTGCTTCTCAGCACAGCAAACTGCAGTCAAGAGGCTGCCCCTGGGCTGGAGGTTCTTTCAATTTTCTTTTAAGACAGGGCTTCACTGTGTAGTTTTGGCTGTCCTGGAACTCACTTTGTAGACCAGGCTGGCCTTGAACTCAAGAGATCTGCAGGCCTCTGCCTCCTGAGTGCTGGGATTAAAGGCATGTGCCACAATCTGGCCCCAAGAACAATTCTTGTTTGTTTATATATATGAGAAGGTGAAATCTTGTTTTGTTTCTCCCGATTACATCAGCACATCTTTTATACTCTGAGCCCCAGTCTGGCACAGTGTAGGGAAGAAACATTCTATGTGTGGCATTTTAGGCAACACCATCTCACACTCAAGGGGCAAAGCTGGCAACATGGATTTGGAAACACTGCTCACAAGTTTATCCTCAGAAGATGATGTGCACAGAGATTTATCTACAAGGTGTTGTTCATAATATGGAAAATCAAAGCAAAAACATGTCCACAGAAAACTGGTCATCCAATAGAACATTGTACAGATTTAAACAAAGCTGCAGAATTAAAAATGGCTAAGGAATATCAGGCTAGAAATACAATGGGCAGTGGACTAAATTAAGATGGGACTTTCGCTTACTATTCTTGCTTCCACCTTTCAACAGACGAGACGCATTTCAACCACAAGAAAAGCAATTCAAATGAAATTATAACTGGCAACTGGCAACAGACTTCCAGGTCAGGCGAAGGCAGGAGGTGAGGGTGTGGGCAAATGGGAGGACACTGTGGGCAGCTGCTTCTCAGCACAGCAAACTGCAGTCAAGAGGCTGCCCCTGGGCTGGAGGCTCTTTCAATTTTTAAAGATGTTCTGCACTTTTATAGGAAATCTTCCAATTTTTAAATGTTAGAGGCTAATTATAAAACATTATGCAGTTTATTCCATGGGAAGAGGGAGTGAGGGGGGTATAATGCAGCCTTATCTGAGGCTCAATTACATGGGAACATACGTAATTCATTAAGTTGTATGTGTAGGTTCTATACTCTTTGCTATAAGCTATAACTCACCATCTGACAAGTCAAATTAAGTTTATCGTAGTGTATCACGTATATCATAGCATATCATAGTATAGCATGGGCTATAGGGCCATGACCACTAATTCTTCTCTGAATATTTAACGATTTAGTGAGGGCTAGATCAAAGCCTCCCCTCACCCTAAGTGACCTGAGCTCCCACTACACAGCAAGCACAATTTCTAGGCACAAGGGAGGCTGAGTTCTCTAGAGTTCACCTTCTGAGAAAGGTGAGCAGGACACACTACAGAAGCAAGTAGAACTCAGAGTGATTAGAGCTACAAAGAAAACAAGCTCGGCAACATCAAAGTGTTGGGTAGGGAAAATCTAGATCAGTCAGGGAAAGTTACACAGTGATGGGCCAGTTCCAGTTTGCAAATGGATGTCCCTTAGGGGCTCTTTAGCTAAAGGTTAGGTCCCCAGCTACTGGACACGTCAGGGGTGGAACCTAGAGGAATCGGTTTCTGGGGTGAGAAGTGCTCTGCCCTCTTCGATCAGTGACAAGGAAAGCTCGTGTTTTCTACTGTGTGCTTCTCACGCATGCTCAGCCACACCTCAGGCCTGCCACAGTGGGGCCAGCACCAGTCAGCCACAGATGGAAAGCTCTGAAACTCTGAACCCAAATAAAATCTTCACTCCCTTTATGCTGTTTACCTGTCACAGCTCACACAAGAGAGTGACATTTGAACAGAGACTTAAATACTATGGAGTCAGTCCCAAGACAAGGGAAATAGAAAGTACAAAGACCTGAAACAAAATTGAACTTGGCAAGAAAAACTCAGAAGGCCGGTGTGCCTGGTGCACAGTGAACAAGGCTGGAGGGCAGCAAGCTGGATTTCTGACTGCGTGAGAAGCTGCAGAGGGGCCCAAAGCAGGAAAGTAACATGGGCTCCTTTATGGTGCAAGTAGCATCACTGTTAGTACTCTGGGCAAACTACAGGAATCAGCAGAAAAGGCTGGGGACGGTAACAAGGTTACTGCAACAGCACAGGTCCAGCCACAGAAACAAACACCTGGAAGCGGCGGAGATGTGTTCTAGAGAAAGAGCCTGTAGGTCTCAAGATGGACAGAAATGTGCATAAAGAAGTCAGGGCATCTTCTGTTACAGCAGGCGACATGTGGCAGGCCGTGCAGGCCGTGCAGTCTGGCACTGGTACTTTGTTCTACTTGTGTGATATGATAAAGAAGGTATTCGGGATCATTTTATCCCTCAGTGGATGTCTCCAGTGCCATGAAGAGAAGGGTAATAAGGATGAGTCTGTATCAAGTAAGAAAAACACATTAACCTGACTTTAGGACTCAGGGACACAGCTCTAAGCAAAACACAAGAGTAAACAAACCCACATATCGGTGACAGCTTTTTTTGGGTGATGTGGGATTCCCTTCTGTATGCTGTGAATACCATTGGTTAATAAACTGTCTTGGGCCTGCACAGAAATAGAGGTAAGCAGGGAAAACTAAACGGAATGCTGGGAGAAAGGAGGAAGAGTTAGAGAGAAGCCATCGAGCTGCCACCAGAGACAGACATGCTGAAACCTTGCTGGTAGGCCACGAGTCTTGTGGTAAAATATAAAATAATTGAGATGGGTTAATTCTAGATGTAAGAGCTAGCTAGCAATAATGCTTTGGTAATTGGCCAAGCAGTGATTTAATTAATACAGTTTCTGTGTGGTTATTTCAGGAGCCTGGGCAGCCAGAAAACGAACAAGCAGCCTTCCTACTACATTTGGGTATGTTTTTCACTGATCATGTCTCATAATGGTGACATGTACTTTAGTGTGACTCCTTAAATGAGGCAATGCATGAAGTATTTACCACACTGCTTGGTACATGGAGTGAACAGTGTGAGTTCGTTGTGTTCCTTTTCCTCATCGCCATGACCAACGATCGGAGACAGACAGAGGGCTATTTGGGCTCACAGTCTCAGAGATTTCAGCCTACTAGAGAGAGAGGGAGGGAAGATGTGGCCATGTAGTGCAGCTACATCACTGGAGGTGGGGGAAGAGCAGAGAGAGAGAGACAAGTGGGTACTGTGGGAATGTTAGTATCCACATGAGCAGGCCTTCTCCTTCAGTGTCTGCATAACGCCAGCCTATGGGATGTGGCTGTCCATTCAGAGTGGGTCTCCACCACTAGACAGTCCTTTGTGGATGTGTACTCCGCTCTACAACTGTTCATCACAATCACGGCCTAGACACAGCTCTGTCTGGTGTGACAGGATTCTTAGACAGGCAGAAATGCACCATTGCTCTCAAGGACAGGGGGACAGAGATTCAGAAGCCCTGGAAACTCATTTCCACATAGACGCTGGGCAGATCTAATCCACTGCTCTCAAGGACAGGGGAACAGAGATTCAGAAGCCCTGGAAACTCATGTCCACGTAGACGCTGGGCAGATCTAATCCACTGGAATCGGCTGTCCACATGGAAAGTAGCAGTGATCTAATCCCCTGTAATCGCAGGGCTGGGGAGACACAAGAATAGACCAGCTCCTTTCCAAGAAGGCTTGCTCGTTTGTTACAGTATCTGCAGGTGAGAGAAAAGAGCTGCATGGCTTTTCTCACTCACAGAGACTCACAGACCAAGAGCACTCACCTGCTCCGTAAGACTGAAGGCCTTTGTGCCTGGACTTAGTTCTTCAGCACCTACAAGTTTAGCCTGTGAGTTGTTTCCTTTCCTTTCCTATCCTATCCTATCCTATCCTATCCTATCCTATCCTATCCTATCCTATCCTATCCTATCCTGTTCTCTCTCTCTCTCTCTCTCTCTCTCTCTCTCTCTCCTGT
>NC_022022.1:39822490-39842685 GCF_000317375.1 Microtus ochrogaster | reverse complement strand
CACACACACACACACACACACACACACACACACACACACAAACCATGCAATCTAAGGATGGACCAAATTATACACCATGAGACTTGGGAGAAGTTACTCTACCAGCTGTTTTCAAGAAAGGGCAATTGTACCTTGTCCGGAAAACCCAAGAGGTTAGTTCACACAAACTATATTGTAGCTCAATTTAAGATTTTATTTTAATGATTTTAAAATAAATTAAGGCTAATTTCAAAGAAAACAGTATCAGGGCATCTCCGTGTTACACAGCCTCACACTACCGCAAACCCACTGCAGTGTGGGAGTATCAAAAATGAGCAAGGTCTGTCACAAAGCTGGGGCTGGAGCAAAAGTTCCTACTACAGATGGACCACAATCAAGCAAACAGTTGTACGAGACCGCAACAACCCATGACAAATCGCACCATCACAGGCTTGGCTACGCCCACAGTATTACTGACATTTCAAAATAGAGGAAAAGTTGGCGGTAACAATTTGGGTCATGTGATCTGGATCCTGGCATTTTCTAACATCCTTTTCACTGTGTGCATGCACACAGCTGGGAGAGCCATCCAGACTCCAAGTCAGGTGAGGTCCATGTGTGCACTTTGACTGAAATATCAATAACTTACATGAACCCAAAGTCTATTTCATTCATCTAAAATGTAGAGGGGACAAAACCTACAATATGACCAGTGAGAACTCAGCACTCTCAGCCTGGGGCATAGTTCAATCAAAGAGCATTGCCTAGAATGGGAGGCCCTGGGTTTCATCCCCAGAACAAAACAAAATTTCTTCTCTTCTTCACACCAGAGAGAAACCATCTTACTATCTGCAGGCAGCACGAACAGACATCTAATGAACTCTCCTGTGGGAGAATTAACACAGATTCCGATCAATAGTCTCCATAAGAGAAAATTATATTACTTTAGAAAATAGCAATAACTTCAGTAAAAAGGTTACATCACCACTTTCGAGGTAGTTGGTTCTGGGTGAAAATGTTGTGCCCTTCCCACACAAACATAACATGGGCTCTCTAGCCTTCTGGAAAAGTAACTATACTAAGCTTAAGAGTGATCTAGTAGCAATTTCTTGGGTAGAATCCCAAAGGAAGATCAGGAAGCAGTGAGACATTGCACTTAATGTTGCTCTATCTTTGCGGCCAAGTCCTGGTGTAGCGCAGGGATCAGCACATCTTACATAGGGACCTGAGGCCTCACGACCGGCTTCCACGTTTCTACTGTGCCTTCTTCATCCATCCCAGAAGGAACGGTTTTTTGGAAAGAAAGATTTCCTAAACTCATCATTCTGTTTGGGATGAACACTAGGCATCAGAGCGCTCAACAGGATGCCTAAGGCTATGGTTTTGTTTTTGGCACTCTGGGCCCCTTTCTTTCTCCCACCACCTTAAACAGTATGAATGGGAACCATCTACAACTGCCGAGATTCAGAAAGAGGTATGCCTAGTGTCATTAAAAGATTGAGTCCTTTTCATCAATTTTAAGTGACTTCACTTGGAGAACACCATTTCTGCAGAACTGGGTCTCAAATCTAGGCAAGCCTGTAAACTGTCTCTGCACGTCAAAACTAAGACATTTCCCACAAACATTTTGAGTTCTGATTAATTATACCCAGCCTTTCCACCAGAGAAGTTTGCTATCCTCTCTAAAGACTTGGGTTCTTAACAAATCAACAATCTGTAGAGTTCTGGTGTAAGCAGTCTCTAAGAGTCCCGTTCTTGCTGGGACAGCCTTGGGTCATTCTGCTCCTAGGTAAGGGCTGTATCTAGTGAGCAGCTTTTAACAGTACAGACAACATGATACGGTTTCACTTTGAAAATCAGGCGATGAATGTGTGGTCCCATTTCAGCTTTTTCTTCACTCTGTCAGCTTCTTTTCTGGACCAAGTGAGGTGTCCTACTGTGAGTAGCCTGACAGCCAACGTGACAAGGACCTGATATCTGAGGCCAAAAGGACACGGGGCTTGCTGAGAGCCAGGAGCAAGTTCAAAGTGGATTTTGCCTGAGCCCTGGCTAACACCTAGATGATGGCCCCTGATGAGAGCCTGAGCCAGAGGAATTCAGCTAAGCTGTCCCAGATTCCTGCTATATGGAAGCCATGAGGTGACACAGGCCTGCTGTGTTAAGCTGATAAACTGCAATAATTTGTTATTCACTAATAGATGACTTTTCTTTTTAAAAAAAGAAGATACATTTCTATGTCCTCTCTAAAACTAATTTAAATACATCTTGATGAAATGGAACAAAAATGATACCAGGAATACAAATGCAAATGAGTGGACTTATGGTGACGAGAATCTCCTACTTAACCTTTCTGCAATCATGTTGGATGGGTCCCTACTAGTCCATAGGCTTCTGGAGAGGTAGGAAATGCCCCGTCTTTGTAGCCGGAGGTACAGCAGGGCTCCACACATCTCCACTCATGGACCTGAGGACCCACACAGTTCTGCTAGTGCAGCCACCAACTCTCTTCTCTGATCTCTCATATTTTTTTTTTTTTTTTGGATTTTCGAGACAGGGTTTCTCCGTAGCTTTTTTGGTTCCTGTCCTGGAACAAGCTGGAACTAGACCAGGCTGGCCTCGAACTCACAAAGATCCACCTGCCTCTGCCTCCCGAGTGCTGGGATTAAAGGCATATGCCACCACCGCCCGGCTTGATCTCTCATATTCTTACCCATTCCATCTTTTGCAGCTACACGCTTACCCAAATACACCCATAAATGACGGGCAGTAATGGATGAACAGCGCACAACAAGGCAGTGTGTCCATGCTGGCAAATGTGTAAGAACCAGAGCGGTGATGGGAAGACGCAGTCGCAGAGCTGATGGCTGAGGACGTGCTAGCCAGTGCCCTTTCTTCTGCCATGGTCACCCTAGATCTGTCCTCTATCTACAAAGGGAACACGAACGTGCCAGAAACCCCACCTTCATGGCATGGGCCTCTTTACACCGTACATTCTCTAAGTGTTCTTTCCAAGCTGACTTGCAATCCAAGCTTGAGAAGACACAATGCCTACCTAATCCAGATTCTACAATAGACGCCCATCAAGTGTCAGAAAATAACAGCTTTCCATTACCAGGAACACAGTAACATGGTGCCAGCTGGCCTTCTAAATACTGCACACGATTTTTAGATAGCTCACTAACATTTCTGCTAAAATACCACCGAATTGAGTTACCAGATTGTTGGAATATGAAAATAAAATTGTTAAAACTAAATCCTTAAACATTAGTCATCTTCTAAATGCAGTCACAGAGCCTGAAGACTCAGTTATTAGCATGCCGTATTTATATCACCAATCTCAAAAATGAAATTGATTATTGACAATCTGAGAAACACCTTTAATTATAATTTCATTCCAGAGGAGACTATAGCTTTTAATTCCATCGCAAACACCTCTGCTAACTGCAGGTACAGAAACACACTAAATCCAACCTCTTAGTTTTACAAATTTAAGCCCTGAATTATTTCCCCTGTATGGACTAGGACTATATATATGTATATATATATATTTTTTCCACAGACGTAAACTCCATAAGAGTCCAGTGATGCTACCAGTAAGCGTGCAGAACCTACACAGACAAAGGAACTAGTACTACCATACCAGAAGGGCCAAAACTAGAAACCTGCTATTATTATGCTAGAAACCAGCCCTCATGTTGAGTTTATGGCTATCAGGAAGATTTGCAGTTGGGGAATGCAGCATGACGGCATCTTAGGCCTGGTCCCACATCTGAGATCATATTCTAAGTCCCTTCCCACAAACCATCTCTGCAAGCTGGTCTCCTTGCTTGTATGGTAAGGGTCACGCTATTTCTTAAGTCTGCTGCAAGAACTTAATTAGACACCAGGTGTAGAACTAAGCAAAGTACAGTTAGAACACAGGACACTGGTCTAAACGCTTCTGCATCCCTGCATGCAGCAGGAATGCCTTTCCATGCACAGGACAATGAAGGCAGATGGGTTAGGTAATGCATCCAGGGTCACAAGGCTAATGAGGAGCAGAGAGCCGCGCCAGGACTCCAGTCCCAGTCCACACAGCCTCTCTCTTGGCCATCTGGCCCTGCAGTGCAAGACAGCAATCTCTTTCTGTAAGAACTTCACCAAAGACAGGATTCTAATCCTAGCTCCCGATTGGGCAAAGGCTGAATAAAATAGTGTGGAGATGCAAATTATAATAAAAGATTTCATGTGATGACACAATTTTAGTGATGCTCCTCACCAAAAGTGGCTGTCAGAAAGTCACTTCCTTCTAGCACAGGCAGCAGGGCCCTCGTGCTGTAGGTACAGTCCTCAAACAGCCCTGACTATTGCTGCGGTCTGTATGAGAGACTCTAGCACACATGGACTCCAGGAGCAGGTCTGGGAGCAGCAAAGCGCAGCTCAGGGTATGACCCCACTATAACCCAGGCACTCATCCTCCAATGGCAGAAGGGAAAAGTGAACCTACTCCCAAGATGGGCTGTAATGCAGCCATTGAAAACCTAGGGACACACAACATGAATTATAAAGCATACACCACAAAAAGATTGTTCCAAGAGACAGGGCATGAACACCTGGTTTTTATTATACACTCTGGAAATCAAATGTGATAAATCTGCATTTTACAAGACACAAGAATGATGCAGGATTCAGTGGTCACTGCCTTATGGGAGAAGGAGGAGGGGTCGACATACAGTTACAGAGAGATACTGTCAACATCCCTCTTTGTATTCAATGGTGCTTTATTACTAAAATAAAACAAATTAACAAAAGAATGTGTGGTCAGAGTTTGTCTCGGGAGCCTTGAGTACTTGAGTTTGGATTCCAGGAACCCATGGAAAAGCCAAGTGCTGGAAGACATAGGCAAAGACAGGCAGGACCCGTCATTAGCCATGTTGTTTTATAATGCTGAGACATGCTCACAGAATGCTCCTCATTCACTCGGATGTGTGAGGTTTGAGAATGCTGTGGCGGTATGTTATTCCTCCAGGTTTACAGGTGTAGATCAATATCTAGCTGAAGTATGTAATCTCTCTCTTTAGTTTTTTCATCAGTATGTGCAAGGTTCCAGACCAGTAACAGACCATGTCTCAAACAAAAGGGGGAAAGCACCCAATGGCCCACATGAGACACGTGCATGCTGTGCGCGCTCACCCATGCTATGTGACCCACACAGAAACCACAGAATACAAACTAGCTCACTCTGTAGCTGAAGTCCTTTACAGACTTCTAAAAATGCATACTGTTCATCACACTGAAAACCATTTGAAATTCCTTCCAGTCCTTCTGGCCATGGGGCACACTGATTCAAGGGTTCTGGGAGTCAACTGTTTTATGTCTTCCCTGAAAGGTGTAAAGAGCAGGAACTCTGGCTTCAGTTTCAGAGATCTATGAAGCTATGCAGAGACTGTCAAATAATGCGAGGAGTAAGAATAAAGAAGGCGTGTACCCTCTGTTTATGTAATGCTAGCTAATGGAGAGGATGACGATCCCAGCATCGACCACGGGCCACACATGACTTGCTACAACTCCAGCACATGCCACACGTGGCTTGCTGGCTAAGTCCCCCGCTCCATAGATGGCCACAGGAGACGACTGGGGAGGTACAGCCCTACTCTGATGGAAGATGCTGTGGGGCAATGGTCTGTACCCTGCCACTTGTATTTTAAATAAATGCCGTTTGGCCAGTAGCCAGGCAGGAAGTATAGATGGGATGACCAGGTAGGAAGTAGAGGCAGGACAACGAGAATTCTGGGAAGACGGATAAAGTTAATGAAACTGGGTTTGGGTAGATGCGTAGACAAGATCAGGACAGAACATACAGAAGTGGTCAATGGGGACTAAAGTGGAGGGCAGACACAGCCAACCTTTGACATTGTGAAATGACACCATCCACAAAGTTCACCCACGAGAACTACAAAATCCAGTTACAACAAAACAAAATTCAAAAAACCTCACCCAAATTTCCTGGTTTTAGTGAACTTAGGATTTTGTGTTGAATCACATTTAGGTCTTTGCTTTAGTTTTTTTCAGACAGGGATTATCTAGGAGCCCAGGGTGGCCTTGAACTTGGAATCCTCCTTTCCCAGCCTCCAGGAGGCAAGGATTTTACATGTGCCACCAGGCCTGGCTAATTACAAGCACCTGTCACATAGGACATGCTCCAAACATACACTATGCAACCAGCACAGCCTCATGTAGTAGGTCACTGTCACCATCCCTCCTCGCCAACGACAAACGTAAGAACAGCAGCGTGGCGAGGGAGGGAGGAGAGGCGTGCACAGCACTCCAGACTGCCACCAGACAATTCTGTTTCCTTTCCATAAGACCTCACTATTCATTCACATGGCTTGTCTCTGAACCTCGCACTGCTTCCCCGGCATTTCTGGGCCTCCATCTCTCTGGCTCTGCCCGGCGCTCTGACTGCGGCCCACTGGTGGGCAGCATCTTCGCCACCTAGCCAGCCACAGAAGACAGTTCCACAGGACCTGTGTTGCGGGCTGTTTGCACATTGTGTGAAGAGGTGTTGGGGTCACTGGTGTAATAAAACGCTGAATGGCCTACTGGATTGGCCTGGGCACGAGAGGAGAGGTGGGACTTCCAGGCAGAGAGGAAGGAAGTCACAGGGAGGAATCTGGGTGTGCCAGAGATGCCAGCCAGACCAGAATGAATAGGACACACAATGGGAGAGTGGTAAAAGTCACGTGGTAGATCATAGGTTTAAAAAATATGGATGAATTTAAGTTTTAAGAGCTAGTTGACACAAGCCTAAGCTAATGCCCAAGCTTTCATAATAATAAATTTGGTGGTGTTATTTGTGAAATGGAGGCCAACGAAAAAAGCTTGATACAGACCTGCTTGTGAGGAACCATTGCTATTTTTTTTAAGGTTTCTGTGAGCTCCAGATAAGTGTCCTGTGAAAAGCGGCTACTTTCTGGCAGTCCCTGACCCATCGAGGTCTACAGCCCCTCGGATGGTGTCACTTACTGATGTGGGTGGACATACTCTACCATGTCAGGAGCAACAGAACCCCCAGTAAAATGGTTTAGACATTCCTATTGCCTTCTGTCAAGGCTCACAGCACTGTCTGGACTCCGATGGCTCTCGCAGCTCCAGCAGCCACCTGTAACCTGCGCCTATTTGATGCTTGGTGAGCGCCTGGCAGGACACGGCTGAGACGCCTTTCTAAAGCCCTCCCATGTTTGCCTTTTCCCCTTCCCCACACAGAAAAGTCCCTAAGTACAAAGTATTCAGCCTTAGGCCTGGCAGTAGCCGCTGAGTGCCCGATGTTTATTGAAAGAATATATTTATTAACATAATAAATCTGCTCTACGCTATATAGAATCCTGGACCTGAATCAAATGGTGAGTCTATGGTTTTCCGTTACCAATAATGAAATGAATGCCGTATTTCTCCACTCTCTCATCCCATAAGCCTGTGATTTTAAGGTAAGAGGTATGCTCATTACTAGGGGGCCATAATTACCCAAGACACAGCCTCTTCTTAGGAACAAAAGGCTGTCAACAAGTTGTGCTCACAGCTATTGTAAAAGACAGAGTAGCTGGGCCTAGTGTCACAGGGCAATAACCCCAGCTACCTGGGGCTGAGTGACAGAGCAACCCAGCTTCAGGATAAAGGAGCATTTGGCTCAACAATAGAACACTTGCCTAAAGTATGCCTGGTCCTGGGTCTGGGACCCCAAGGGATGGGGTGAGGGCTTTTAGAATGAAGGGGTGTTGTTTCTTTTTAAATAGCATCAGTACATCATCCCACTTTGGCTGGGTGGCACTCCTAAACTCAAGTTATTCTCCTGCCTCAGTGCCTGTGTAAACGGGATAGAAGGCATGAGGGCTACACTAGGCTTTACTGTTCCAATTCAAACATGAATTCAAATCGCGGTGGAAAGTCTTTCTCTCTAGCTGAACGCTAAATGAGGACACTTTCACAAAATCTGCATCCTAGGCAGTTTGGCCCAAAGAGCTGGTTTGTCCGGTTTTAAGAGAACCCAGGTACATAATTTGATTGGGCTAGGTTTGAGGCCTCTGGTATTAAAACAAAACAAAATAAAAACTACAGTTAACCTTCCTGTTTCATATATACCTGCCTCAGCAGGTCCAGACGCTAGGCACAAGCCTTGTCACAGCCTCAATGCGTTATGGAGAGCGCTCCACACTCCCACCTAGAATAAACGCGTCTCCGCATCCTTCTTCAAGCTCTTCACCCGGTTACTTAATCCCTGGCCTTATTATCTTCACTGTACAGATGGGGAATGGAGGGAAAGAAGGGTGTAAGATGACTAAGCTGAAGGGGCCCCACCAGTCACCAAAAAAGCCCTGGTTTGAATTCTATCCATTCCTAATCCTCCTTGTAGAGAACCATTTTGTGTGAGGGACTTTCATGCACTCCAGGCGGGGGACAAAGTGTCACAGCTTTTCAGACTTGTTTAGTCTGAATGAACGCCCTCAGCTCCCTGGGCCCACGGGCTCTCCTGGAGGAGGGAGACTGGATGGGTTAAGTTTGGCTGGATTGAAGTTTACAAATCTGCCACTGTTCAAATTTCAAGACAGCATGTTTCTAATCCAGATCTTTTCAAACTTTATCC
The DNA here is from genome assembly GCF_000317375.1 of Microtus ochrogaster. Taxonomy (NCBI): domain Eukaryota; kingdom Metazoa; phylum Chordata; class Mammalia; order Rodentia; family Cricetidae; genus Microtus; species Microtus ochrogaster. The sequence continues at coordinate 39,834,086 of NC_022022.1, read as the reverse complement.
AGCCTTGTAAACATGTCATATCATATACAGACCTTTCCAGCTAGAGACTAAATCATGGGCTAGAAGGGTCTTCTTCCAGCTCAACGGTTCCACGGCAGCACTATTCTCCTGTACCTCCCAGTTTGGACTCTAACCCGAATGGAAGCAAACCTCAAATCCAGGAAGCTCTCACCCTTGGGCTGGGGAACCCTCTACCTTCCATACTGTCTAGATTCTAGACTCTAGAAGGAAATCCCAGCTCTCACAACTGCATCAGCGTCCCCACTTATTAGTCTGACACTCAGGACTAAGGAGCCCGAACTGCGGGTGTTAATGCCAAGATTCCTCTACTGGTGCTGATGAGGAATTATTTGGCAAGTTTTATTTCCTGGGCCCAGGTGACTTGCATAACCCGGGGATCTGCACTAGGAGAAATGCATGCTGACCAGAGCTCGCCGTTCACGGAACTGCCCTGGGAAACCCGAGGCCGAATGATTTCTCAAGCAAGTCTACCGGAGCGATGATGCAAGTTCTCCCACTAAACGTGGGGCTGGACCACTACGAAGCACCTTCCCCTGCAGCAGCCGTGGACCACTCGCTAAATCAGTCCTGTGGTAGCCTCTGAGAAATCGCCAAGCCCGCGCGCCGAGCAGACCCCGCCCGTGCTCGCCCGCGTCACATCCCGCAAGGGCGCGGGGAGCCCCAGGTACCTACCTCGCACCTCCCGCTGCAGGCGGCGGGCAGCAACGCTCTCCAACCGCCGCAACGGCCGCGCCGAGCCCGCCGAGAGCCGGCCCCGGGGTCTGCGCCCACGTCCAGCCCGGTGGCCTCCCCGGCTGCGCGTCACAATCCCGTCGCTCACCGTCACCGCACCGGGAGCGGCTCGCGCCTCCCGCAGCCCACGGGCCCGCCCGCCCGCACCCGCGGCGGCACGCAGCGGCTCCCCCGCCCGGCACGCAGCTCCGCGCAGCCTCTAGCCCGCCCGGCCTCTCGCCGCCTTCCGCGGCGGCCGCCCATCCCACCCCGCCCGGCGCTGGCGCCGCCCATTGGTTCCGTCGGTTGCCAGGCGACGAACAACCGCGACCCGCATTGGCTCGGAGAGGGCGAAGCCTCCGAAAACCCCCAAGCGAAGGCCACCGAGCGCCTCTCCCCGGCGCAGCTGCGGCCACCGCACCTGTTACGCCCGGGTTCACCCGGCCGCGGCTCCCCGCCCCCCAGCTCTCCGCGGGGGCAGGGGGAGGGTTCCAGCATCTTTAGAGCCCGGCCTCCGAGGCCCCCCGAACCCCAAGGCTCCTCAAGGAGCGAAAACGGGGCTCCCAGGAGAGCCGGGTGCGCTCGCCAGAATGGAGAGACACCGAAGGGCACCCAAAATGAGGTCAGGCCCTGGAGGAGAGAGGTTGTGGCCTCGGGAATCTTGAGTGCAGAACGTGTCAATGGTACAAAATCCGTGTAAAACTAGCGGCAAGGATACTGTCGGTGAAGCTCTGGGTTCAGTCCCCAGACCGCTCACATCGCGCAGGCACGTGAGAGTGCGCGTCTGTGAGCCGGCAGAACTGAAGTTCAAGGTCATCTTCGAGTACAGTGGGAGCTCGAGGCTAGCCTGGGTGATGTGAGTAAAACACAGAAAAAAAAAAAATCAAACTAGGCGAAGAATCGGGCCTAGAGAGGAGAGAGCTGCAAGGGGAAAACTAAGAAATGGCACCTATGAACTATAAGTTGACGGGGGAAAAAACTCCCTAGACCCACGCGGTGAGTGCAGAGAAAACACGTAACCGGCACAGCACCAAATCCCCCTGTCCCTCCTTACCATGTCTGCCTAAAATTCCCCGAGGAAAGGAAGAACCTACATGGAGAAATCCCAGTAAAGGGCGAGGTGGTGGGGTTCTGGCCAGGGGTTTACTCGAGGAGAAAAACAGTTCTGGGTTTTTAAGTGAGTCCTGAGAGCAGTTTGAGACCAAAACAGCACAAAAAGAAAACAAGAAATATGCACGCCACGGTCACCAAAGAACCAGAGAGAGAAATGAGGACTACACATACCCTCCAATCCTAGATGGAAGATCAAGGCGCAGAAATACTGGATATGAGAACAGAGGGACGGACTAGATGTTGAATACACATGAATGACAGCCGGAAGCATAGCAAGATGCTTTGGGATGCAGGGCTGAAGCTAGCGAGAAACTAGTTACTGCCAGTGATTATCTTGCCCCCTAAATCAGACCATTAATGGGGTGTGGTTGCTCCCTCTGCACCCAAGAGACATTCTGAAAGTTCTGTTGTCCACTCTTCCAAAATGTCACTCTTTTTCCTGTCTCAAGAAAACATCATAATATGAATTTGTTCTTTAAAAGAGCAATTAAGGCTTCATCTTTACCATGTCGTTCTGGCAGTGAAACAGTGAGGATTCACTCCTGGGTTAGCTAAGTCAGTCAGTTCAACCTGTCTGAATAATGAGAGGTTTTCAGCCTTTGTGTCTCGGGACCTGCTTCACACAGTAAAGTACCAAGGTACCCCAAACTTCCCTTTGTATAGGCTGCATCTGTGGATAAATACCGTACTATGGAAATAAAAAACAAAAATCCTTAAGCAGCAATGTCAACATAAATAGCAGGCTTTAACGAACATCTGTTACTTTAAAATTTACTGGCATTGGGGCTGGAGAGATGGCTCAGTGGTTAAGATCTCTGGCTGCTCTTCCAAAGGTCCTGAGTTCAATTCCCAGCAACCACATGGTGGCTCACAACCATCTGTAATGAGATTTGATGCCCTCTTCTGGCCTGCAGGGATACATGCAGGCAGAGCTCTGTATACATAATAAATTTTAAAAAAATTTAAAAAAATTACTGGCATTTAAAAACGTGCAAGTATCTTTACATGCAAAGACAATAGAAGGCATACAGATTTTCAGGTTGTTTCTACATTCTGTCTGTGATGCTGTTTCTAGTAGGATCTGGAACACTCACGTTTGGCTTAAGCTGAACTTACTTTTCTGGAACTTCTTATTCAGCACAGAAAGTTGTTACAGAATATTTGTTTAACTATGCAATAATGTATTGCATTTGTTTAACTATGTAAAGATGTGTTGCATTTAATTATGTAAAGATATGTTGCTGTTTTACCTTGCCTTCCTAAGGCACCTGATTGGTCTAATAAAAAGATGAACAGTCCATAGCTAAGGGGGAGGTGTAGGTAGAACTTCCAGGCAGGGAGGAAGAATTTAGGCTCCATGAAGAAAGAAAAAGAGATGCCAGGGGCCAGCCAGACTAAGAGGAAGCAGGAAATTAGGACGTACAGAATGAAAGAAAGGTAAAAAGTCTCAAGACAAAACATAGATGAATAGAAACGGGTTCAATTAAGTTAAAAGAGCTAGTGGGACAAGCCTAAGCTAAGGCTGAGCACTCATGATTAATAAGTCTCTATGTCTTTATTTGGGAGCTGTTTGGTGGCCCAAAGAAAATTCCAACTACAGAAAGTGCCAGCAAAGAGGCCCCCTATAAATTCCATGGCCTCTTGCACCTACCCTTCAATCATTATCTCAGCTTTCTGTCACTGAGGCAAAATACCAGAAATAACTTTAAAAATAATGAAGGTTATCATGGCTCAGAGTTGAGAGCTTGCAGCCCACTGCTGGCTAGGCTGCTGCTCTGGGGCTGGCTCATGGCTGAGCATCATGGTGGGCAGCACCCGTGGAACAAAGATGCTCACTTTGAGATAAGCCAGAAAACAAAGCAGGGCTGGGAAGTCGTGGGGTGGTAGGGAGGAAGGGGCCAGTGTTCAGTCTCCTTCGAGGACACATCCCTGGTAACCACCTTTCCACTATGTCGTCCACAAAAGCTCCTCTACTGCCCTATACTGTCAATATCTGGGACAAAGCTGTTGCCCTGTGGACAAGTCAAACTGTAGCAATATTTCTGGAGATTTCTTCCCTCAAAGGCTCGACACTGATTCTTTTCCCTCATTCAGATCCCACCTGAATGTAGAGCAGTCTTCTCAGTTTGTTTCCTTGCTTGTGCTCTGTCTCCTCCCACTAGAATATAACAGGAGGGCAGGGGCCATGTTCATCATGTTCATTTCTGTAGCCTCATCTCCTGATGGCAGCACTAAGTCCCCACTAACCAAACTGTTGTGATTAGGCAAGAGGCAGGTGGGGGGGGGGAACACCTTGCATTTCATCTTACTACTGCTATGCAAAAATTTTTAGAGGTAGGTATTATTGTGGTTTTTAAAATATCTTAATTTTGCTGAAATAGCTTCTGAACCACCCACAATTCAATTCATCTGACTTCCGCAGAGACAAGTATTTCAAATAACTCAAGCGAATGAGCAGTCAGACACACAGCTTCTGGCCTGCAGACTCAGAGCTGGTAGTAACAGGCCAACACCCCAAGACTTTCTGTTCCTCTGCATACCATCTGGGTTGTTCAATAAGCAATGATCTCTGGATCCACTGAAGTGCATTGCTTGTCAGGGCCTGCGTGTGTGCTGGAACAGACATGACTACGGGCTGAGTCACTTCTGTTAATGGTCCTGCTTCCATTACTCCTGGGTTCTGGCCAAGATGACATTTTTGACGACAGTAGGGTGGGTAAACTTAAGTCTTGCTGGATACTGCTTCTGTGTTTATGGTCATTTTATTTGTGAGAACAGTTTAAAGCAATATGGTCAGAGTTCAAGAGCCAAGGGAATTTAGTCTTCTCTGCCAGGGAATCGTTCACAAGACAAATGGGTGTAGAACTTTAGGACAATCTTAATTCTGCCAACTGGGTAATCCTAAGAGAAAAAGAAGAAAAGAAAAGAAAGAAGGAAAAGAAGAAAATAGAAAGGGAAAAGTGAGAGAGAAAGAAAACAAAAGAGGAAGAAGGAAGGAAGGAAGGAAGGAAGGAAGGAAAGAAGGAAGAAAGGAAGGAAGGGAGAAGTAAAGCCAGTCCAAGAGCTGGATTCAGAGGTAAAACCCTTGCCCTAGCATGTGCAATGTTCACAGCCTCACCCCCAGCACCACCACAAAACAACAGTCTAAAATACAGCTGTAATTTAAAGGGACCTGATTTCCTACTTATCATGGACTGGTGACATCATGCTGTAGTAACAAAAATGTCTTTGTGACCAGTCCCTTGGTCAGAAATTGGGCCATCAGTAGGCCTAATTGAAGTGACTGTGAACGCTACTTTAAAAGGGCTGTGTTTGGAAGAAAACAGATAGTGCCTACTCCTATTGGTCCAGTTAAAAAGCCCCAGGAAAACAAACTATTCCTACATGAAGGCTCCACCCTGCCCCACAGGTGGATGCCTGGGTGTCCCCTACTTAGCACTTTAGACTTCGGTCTGGTTGCTGAGAGTGTTTTACCCTGTGACTTATGAAAAGAATCTGAGTCAGAATCCTGATGAGTCTTAGCAGACACTAACGGTGCTTCCCGGCTTACCAGTGGTCTCAAGATGGAGTTGTTAACTTTAAAAGACCATGCAAAACTCGATCACACACAAATCATTCAAACAATTGATAAAATACATCTTAAAGAGATGGTTTGGTACCACCAGAAAGTTCTTGGACTGTGTGTGTGTGTTGTGTGTGTGCTCAAGGGTGTACACCTATGTGTGGACAGTCACGCGTGTATGTGCATGTGTGCATGTAGCAGCCATAAGTTGACATCAAGTGTGTTTCTTTGGTGACTGTCACCTAATATTTTGAGACAGTGTCTCCCATGTAACCTGGAACTCATTTATTTCATTAGATTGACCGCTCAGAAAACTCCAGGAACCCCTCTGTGTCCATCTCCCAAGCACTGGAGTTACAGGAGTATGTCTTTCCTGGATTTTATGTGGGTGTTGGGGATCAAATTCAGGTTTTTGTTTTATTGACTGAACCACCTTCCCAGCCCCTAAGACTTCATCTCTAATAGACAAGTGCATTGCCTTCAGAAAACAGTGCTCACACACATCTCACACATGGATGGCAAGCATACTAAAGAGGACTGACCTAAATTCCCATTTCACACACATCTCAAGTTCTTGACAGAAACTCGTCTTTGGCGCTTGTTCATACGAAGAATAACACAACTTTCCTTTTTAATCAAGTCCGTCTGTGTCACCCAGCCTGATCTTGAACTTGTGAGCTCAACTGATCCTCCTGCCTCAGACTCCCAAGTAGCTGGCACTACACATGTGCACCGTCATGCCTGGCTTATAATTTGAATTGTGTAAACTGAAACGTTGTGAGCTCTCAAATTTAGTAAAAAAACAAAACAAAAAAAACCACCTTTTACAAAACCATTGTCAACCCCCATTAAGCAAGACTAAGACAACTACCACCATTTTTTGAGCCAAATTTGAAGCAAGTATTTACTAAATACTGGTCAGAACAATGTACACTGGCCAGGCTCATACCGGGGATTCCCAGAGAACGACCACGAGAATTCACCAGAGGATAGTGTTTATAAAGGCTAATCCCACCGGGTCCAATCGGGGGCAAGAATACACTCTAACCTGCTTCCTGCCCATGTACTTCCCACCTATGTATGATCACGCACATCATGTGCAGTTGGGGCACCAGCACTGATTACAAAGTGAAAACACGTGGCTTAAACAATAGCTTCCAGCATTCCAAGAAGGCATCTGCCTTGGGCAAGTGGGGCTTACAGGTTAGAGGTATTTTTGTTTTGTAGATTTCCTAAGCACAGTAATTTAAACTTGAAACATTAACTTTAGCCCTCATCCCAGCCCCAAAACACACCTCCTCCTTATCCTTCTCCAGTCTCCCCTCTTTCCAGTATACAGGTGTGTGTACTTGTGCCACGCATGCTCTCTCTCACATACACCACACATATACACACATGCACACGTGCACACTACACACACATACGCACATGCACACATACACCACACAAGCACACACCCACCATACACACATACATACACACACATGCACACATACACATGCACAGGAACTTTACCAAACAGCAGATGCCCCTGCCTTTTTAAAAACAGAGTAGTTTAGTTTGTTCTACTGGCTTCGGCTTGAAAATTTAAATATAGAGCTTTGCTCAGCTGGCAAAAGCCTTGCAAAGAACTAAAAGATTATACATCATCCCCAAATGTCTTCCTGCTACACAGAGATCTGTTTCGAAGCACAATCCAGGATGCCTTGAGTCATCTTTAAACACTTGATTCTGTGCCTAGCACTCCAGTTTCACCATGCCCTGGGCCAACCTCATGGCTTAGCGGATATTTACAAATGGTTACTGTGTGCCAAGTAATGTAAGAACAGTTCTCTGTCCACAACAGGAACTCCAGTGTCCGAGGAAGGGAAAATAATGGCAGTGTTAAACTCTGAGCTACACTATCTGGATTAAAGGTTTGACTGGGTCACCTGGGTCCATGGTGATGTCACTGAGCTCAGACTCACTGGGATCACTTTCCTCTGTGTGTTTTCTTAGTAAACCACAAAGGTCCCAAGCCACTATTAGGCTGCTGTTCTTCCAACCAAGAGTGCTACCTAATAGTAACGAGCAAGCCAGATTCTCTCCAAGAGGTGATCAGAGGCTGAGACATTTCATTTTACTGCTATCAATGTGCTCAGCTGTAACAAGTCAATGTAGGACTTATTTACAAAGCCATGGTCGAATGGCATAATTAAGGAAAACTGTGGGGCTTGTATTAGCTTTCCATGCTGTGACACACTACCTGGGATACTAAACTTTTAAAAAGGTTTCAGTACTTGGGGGTTGGCTCCACTGTGGGTAATGTGGCAAGGCACAACCTCGTGGGTTTTGTGGTTAACCCATCTGCTCATCTCATGGTGACAGAAGCAGAGAAAGGAGGCATAGTGTCCCATTACCTCCTGCAAGGGCACCTTCGCATGGACCTAAATTTCTCCAACTAGGTCCCATCTCTTTGAGAATGTGTGTGTGGCATTTGTACCGTGTGTGCACAGAGACCAGAGGAGGATGTTGGACATCCTTCTCTGTTACTCTGTCTCTACCTCATTCCTCTTCCTGAACTGGAACTAGGTAGCAGTGAGCAAGTCCCACTGTGTGCCTCCTGAGTCCCACTGTGTGCCTCCTGTCTCCACCCCTTCAACAGGCACACAGTGCTGGGGTTATAGGTATGCATACTGCCATGCCCAGCTGTTCCCCCTCTTAAAGTGCCTCTGTCTCTCAGTAGCACCATGAGCTAGGGAGTGAGCCTTCAACATATGATGGCCCTTTGGGGGACATTTAAGATCTAAATCATAAGTGGGCAATTAGAATGTTAGAATTATACATGGAAGGTAAGAAAGTGGTTCAGAATCATTTACTTTCTTAGCTGTTTTGGTTGTGTGTGTATACGTGTGTTACAGGGGCACACAAGTGTGATCATGTGCATATTCAATCTCAGTGGGATCTTGGGGCCCACAGATTAGGCTAGACTGGCTGTCCAGCAAGCTCTAGGGATCTGACTGCCTCTCCACTCCAGCATCGGGTTACAAATTGCTATTACCATGCCCACCTTTCTGACATGGGTTTCAGCAATGACGCTGAGGCCTTCATCCTTGCACGGTAAAGCTATCTACCCACTTCTTTGTCTCCCCAGTCCTGTTTATTATTCTAATTTGTCCAGAATATTAGAGAATTTTGAAAAATGCAACTTCTACAAAATGATTTATTGTTGTTTAAGTTTTAGGTCACATGACTATGTCTTCTTGTTTGCTCTTGCTCTATGTAATAGATACCTGCCAGGAAAAATGATCTGTAAATAATACCTTTACAAATCTAGCTGTATTTTGAATGCACTATTAAAGTCAAATATTTACTGGGGAAGTTGATACATCCTTTTGCGTGATGAGCATGTCGGGTAGAACAAACATCTAGCATTCATTCATGCTAGAGACCTTTCTCCATACTCTGGTTCCCTTGAAAGAGTCCTCTCTGCCATCAGTCACAACTCTGGTTTTTTCCTTTTCTTGAAATGATTTTAATGTTTCTTGCAAGATGGATCAGACTACAGAAGACTAAGTTGTTGGACTCTAACAAACATTTTAACCTTTAAATTCTGCAATTGGCAATTCAACCTTATTTTATTTGTAAATATGCATTTGGCTTTATGATTTATATTTCATTCGTTTCTGTTTTAAAATTATTATATTTTCTTTTTAATTATGTGGGGTTGGGTGGGAAGGCACTCTGACCTGAAGAGGTCAGAGGCAGTGGATTCTCTGGGAACTAGAGTTAGAAGTGGCTGTGAGCGGCCTGCTGTGGGCCCCGGGAATTGAACACCAGTCCTCTGCAAGAGCAGTACTCTCTGGTAGCACTGGGCCATCTCCCTGGCATTTGCAGTTTCTTTTCCCACATACTCAGCAGCAAACAACTGCTCAAGCTGAATAATTGTGGAACAGGATCCTCTCTATAATCAAAATCAAAACGAACACATAAAATTTCAGATGTGAGCATTTTTGCACCAAGTAAAATATTGTGCTTCAGACGACGCCATTTAAGCCTGCCTGTCCCTTTAAGAAGAGAAACAAATGCATTTAGTTGCTGGGTTGTCATGGTTTTATTTTATCTTAACAGCTGCTCCTGAAGTCAGCATTATTCAGATGGGGATTTTCAAGTTTTGTTGTGTTGTTCAACTTGACTATGCTATCAAACACAAACCCAAATTTAGACTCAAGTGTGGGGGTGGATACACTTGGAAGTTTTGGGGAAAGAAAATAATAGAGAAGAAAAAGATTTCTCTTTCATTTAGCAAAAACGAAACAGTTAAACACAATCTCCCTGAAGCCCCAGCAACAGCAGCCCTGAGTGTCTAAGGGCAAAATGCTGGACATGTGTGTGTCTGTCTGTCTGTCTCTGTGTGTGTGTGTGGGGGGGAAGCAGCATCATAAATTGAAATAATGGATGTTCTGTGGAAATAATAAAAATAGAAGATGAGGGTAAAACCCACCACTGTGGAGACAGTGACACTGCATATCCTTCTAATGTGCCACCATTTGATCTAGAAGGCATCATCTCCAAGCTTGCTCATCTTCAGTTTCATATAATTCTGTATCATTCGTCTTTCAAGGGGCACAACAGAGTCCTTAAAGTGCAAACTCGAGATGAGAATTGCGGTTCTGACATATAACTGCTAGTAAAAGGGGGGGAAATTATACTTTTTGTTTTGTCTGTGAATAAAGCCAATTTCTTTAGGCAAGAGTAAAATGTGTACAAAACCTTAACTTACCTGTAGCCATTGTCCCCGTTTTGCGTCCTGTGTCATCGTGTCCCAGTGTTATTTATTCATGGAGAGGCTGCCCTGCCGCGTCTGAAGCATGGTCCGCAGTCTCTGCACTCACTTAATCCTTCTAACCCTGCCACTAATGCCTCCACTTCCAGATGAGGATCACCCAGGAGAGGTTAAACAATTCTACTTTGTGCGTTTCCGAGCTGGGGTTGGCCCAGGTCCCCTCCTAACCATCTGCCCGCGCCAATCTGCTTCTTAGTTACTGTTGATTTCTGTCACCTTTGTCTGAATGACTGCTGATTAATTAATAGAAATCTTCAGGCTGGACTAAGTGCCCCTACCCTGCCAGCACTCCTGTCCCAGCCTCAGGGTATGTGAAGTCTCTTAGAGAGGTACCAAGTTTGGGGCTCATTGGCCAGCCAATGTAGTCTCCACAAATACTTGAGAAATTATAGGCGGCAGCATAAAAACGCAGGATACAAGGATGAAGAAAGAGTGGTGGAGCGGAAGCTGAGGGAAGGCGGCTCCAAGGGGCTTAGGATCCTGTTGAGGTCACAGTTAACACAAACATTGTACACAGAATAACACAGATTGTTCTTCATGACTGGGACGTTCATCCAACAGCCGAGAACTGAGCTTGTCTTTACCCAAAGACTGAACTAACTAAATAAAAATATTTTAAAACTTATTTTTATGTGTACGAGTGTTCCGCCTGCATGTATGCCTGTCATCACATGAATGTTTGATGCACATGGAAGCCAGAAAAGGGCATCAGACTGGAGTCACAGACATGTGGGCTGCCGTGTGGGTGCTGGGACTCAAACCTAAGTCCCCTGGAAGAGCAACCAATGCTCTCAACTGCTGAGTCCCCCGTCACTTTTACTGAGATCTGCTAAGCAGCTAAGATCTGTTTCCTGGTTGATTTTAATTGGAGCAGGAAGGCTTGCCTTCAATAGCCTCGGTAGAGATCTCTTTAATTTCAGTCTTAGCTTTGACCATTTTCCTGTGGTTTAATCAATTCTGTAATTGGATTATTTTTTTTCCTCTTTTTCCAAGCTTGTCTTGGTGATTCACTTGGTTAATATAAAAGATGTTTTAAAAAATAATCATCATTCTTCCTGTCTTTGTAGCAAGAGCAGGAATGATCTTATTTAGCAAAAGCCTGAGCATGAAGCCATGTTATTAACTACAGTCCTGTGACCTGAAGCACCTGGAAAGCCGTCCATAGGTTTAGAGCAATAGCGGCACCTTCTGAACTTAACAGTCTGTAAAGAACACCCTGAAGACATGGGAGGACTGGGCAAAGATGGACAAGCTGTGTGTGAGACCAGGACACAACTGTCATGACCCAGGATGTACGGAGGACCCCAGGAAAGACAGGATCAGACCAGGACGTACGGAGGACCCCAGGAAAGACAGGATCAGAC